>NC_055963.1:36153537-36246037 GCF_018492685.1 Alosa sapidissima | reverse complement strand
CAACAGGATGCACAACGCTGCTCAGTGGGTACACATACACACACACACATTCAAACACACATTCAAACACACATACACACACACAGACACATTCAAAAACACACACACACACACACACACACACACACACACACACACACATATACTTACACAGACATACATACACACACACACAGAGGCAAGGTAGCTGAAACTTGTCAGGTACAAGACATTTTACTTTATTGGCCTTTATAGAGAAACAGTGTAATATATCAGTAGGCCTAATGAACCTCTTCAATACACACACTCACATTTAAACACACATTTCTCACTCTGTGGTCCTCTGACAGAGAGAGGAGGGCAGGAATGAAGAGTCTGACATCAGAATACATCTGCACCAATCAGGACTCAGAATCACATAACTTTAATCCATCTGCACCAATCAGGACTCAGAATCACATAACTTTAATCCATTTGCACCAATCAGGACTCAGAATCATATTACTTTTCTATTGATATAGGTGGTCCCAGATGTAAATCAGCAAGTCATGAGAGGGGACCAGTTTGCATTAGGTAGGTGTATCAGCAACAGGCATCAAGGCTGCAGGAATGCCCATGACCACTAGGGGGCAGCACCAGACTCGTAGCACATATGGTCCTGAGGAGGTGGAAGACAACGGAAGACACACACACACACACACACACACACTCAGCAGCAGTGTTCATCTTCTCCCATTTATTCTCTCTGATGCATAAAGTAAAAGACACACATTGCGTCTACTGGAAATCCCTGTCCTTTTGAGTCAGCCTCACACATGAGCACGCACACACACACACACACACACACACACACACATATATATATATATATATTCACAAACACCTTGGCTCAAAGAGGTAAGGACATAGGGAGACTGACACCGTCGGGCAACGTTTAAATAATAGTCTTAATTTATTTACAAAAGTCAGTAAGTGAGAAGCAATAAAAGATCAAATAAAGTGTCCTGCACGTCAGCAAAGTGTATGTGTAGTGCATAAAGAAAAGGCAATCGGGAACAGCTGCAGCCAGCCCTCCACAGCGTCAGGCCAGAGCAGAACTGAGAGCGCAAGTGAGGCCACAGGGCACAGGCGTTATTCCAATGGCCATTAACACAGAGCCACGCCCCTCATTAGCCACCGCAGCTCTCCAGCTCCTCCTGCAGGTCAAAATGCCACATGCCTAGTAGAGTGCGGATCGGGCCGCAATTTTCTGTCCGAACCCGGCCCGCGTCTGACAGAGTTGCGTCCGAACCCGACCCGAACCCGACAGGCATTTTCATTTTTATGTCCGAACCCGACCCGAGCCCAACGCAGATGATGCCTCAGTTATTCCCATGCTAGTGATTAAACGTTCACGTTTGTGGATAGCCTGTCTTTTTAGCCCATTAAACGGAACACACAACAAATTGTCTACAGAATCAGATGAGTGTGCACGCACGCAGGTCACACACAGCGCACATTAACACAAGAGGCCCAAGCAAGCATAGCCTATTGAAATAGAATTCTTGTCTTACCATTGACGAAAAGTCGTGAAATGAACTGCAACAGTCTTTGAAACTGCAGTGCCTCTGCCACTGATATGCAGCATCGACGTTAATTGGTGCAACTCGAGGAAATCCTCATCCAGTTGAACGAGGCGACCTTATAGCCTACCGGTAGCCTATGTCTTTACGTTTATGTCTGAAATGCGTTGTCACGATAAACAAATCTTGCACACAGGAAGAAAGCTATTAGGAATTTTACTTCATTCTCAAAAAACAAACGTTTGCATCATGTAAAGCAGACCTGTTGGTTACCCAACATAGCCTAATAAGGAATTTTAAATGTAAAGCTTCCAATGCATATCGCCCCCATGTGTCCGAACCCGGACCGAACCCGACTACAATTTCTAAATATTTGTCGAACCCGACCCGACCCGTCGGGTCCCATCGGGTAGCCACACTCTAATGCCTAGTGCTCAAGAGCACCATACAGGCTGCGGGAGGAAGAGGCGTAGCGCTTCACGGCACAGCAGAGCCGGGGCGTCACAATACATACACACACATACATACACACATACACTTTGCTGTTAATACAAAACACTCTGGCACTCTGTGTCCATGTCACACACCTGCCGAACACCATTGTCTCACATACACACACACACACATACACACACACACTCATAACCCCTCCACCCCCATGAACAGCTGCTGTGGGAACACTATCTCTTTGACACACATTTATACATTCAATCCCCCATACAGCAACACCACACACACCACTGGCAGGGCACACACACACACACACATACACACACACACAGCGAGCAGGGCACATACACAAAGCTGGCAGTTATACACGCACACACACACACACACAGACACACACACACACACACACACACACACACACACACACACACACACACACACACACACCCTTGGCTTTGTGTGGTACTCACAGCTAGGGATGTACAGTAACGGTTATAGTGACCAAAATTATCACAGTTTTCGGTATTATCGCTGTATTTTTAAAAGTGTGTTCAATATGTTCAGAAAGCACTAATAGGCCTACACAAGCTGAAATACATGTAGTTTCAAAAGGTGTGACAGCATTTACTACATTACAAAATATAGGCAACACCTTATCAAAGTGCATCATTTAACCAGGGACGCTGGAACTCATTTTCACCTGGGCTTACAGAGGGGGTGCTGAGGGAGGGGGGGGTAAAAAGATTCCTTTATTCTGGTGCAGGCCTACATCCTCACTGCACAAACAAACCTGGCTGAGCTGAGCATTCTTAATTCATAGTATAATGTTACCGTGGCATTGTGTGTTGTCCCGTTCACTTTTTCCTTGGTCATGTTTAATTGGCTTTGTGCCACAGTTAAATCCATCAATTAGACAACAGAATCAGCAGGGTACCAGTTTTGTTTCATTGTACCAGGCCTACTGTATGTCAAAAGCAGGCTCGGATGAAGCTGGGAAGGATTTAACACACGGTTTCCACACCGTGGTAATCGACCGTGATAATCATGATATTTGAAAAGAAAACGGTAATTGTTATCGTCAACATTTTTATCGCGGTTTACCATTATACCGGTAATCATTACATCCCTACTCACAGCCCTGTGTGCTCATGCTGTAAGTTCAGTGTGCGTCTGCGTTTTGAAACAATATAAAATAGAACCATGAGACCTCCCCTGTCACCACCCTCTCATTTACCTGCATCTGATCTGAACAGATATACACAACACACACACACACACGCACACACACACACACATGCGTGTTGAAACGATATAGAATAAAATAATGAGACCTCCTGTCACCACCCTTTCTTTACCTGCATCTGATGTGTGTGTGTGTGGGACACATGGACAAGGGAATCCAACACATATACACAACACACACACACACACACACACACACACACACACACACACGTATAGATGGACAGAAAGACAGACATGCATGCAGGTGGATGAATGGATAGATGTATGGGTGGGTGAAATCACTGTATTTGAGGGGAAACCATTTTAATGTGTTTGCAAAGAGAGAGACAGTGACAGAGAGAGACAGTGAGAGAAAAAGTGCATGTAAAGTAAAATGTACTTCAGACAGGAGCTCCCACTTGCTACAAGTGACAGAGAGGGAGAGAGAGAGAGAGGGAGAGAGAGGAAGAGAGACAGTGAGAGAGAAAGTGTCTTCATTCTGTACTGTCCGTGCTACAACTCCCAGATGCACAGATACCACAGCGGCCTCTTGTGGCAGATAAAGTCAGTGCAACCCCTGTGTGTGTGTGTGTGTGATGAGAGAATGTGTGTAATGAAAGTGTGCATGTGTGTGTTCAGAGTGTCTTTGTGTGTGTAATGAAAGTTTGTGTGTGTGTGTGACAGCAATATTGATATTGAAATGTTCACAAGTATGACTCCTCTCCTCTCCTCTTCTTCTCCTCTCCTCTTCTACTCCTCTCCTCTTCTTCTCCTCTCCTCTTCTTCTCCTCTCCTCTTCTACTCCTCTCCTCTCCTCTCCTCTACTCTTCTACTCTTCTTCTCTCTTCTCCTCTCATCCTTGATTAGTTAAATCCCATTATACACCCTCTGACGGTCATCCTCTCACCTTTGTGTGTATGGATTAGTGCTGTCAAGCGATTACATTTTTTAATCGCGATTAATCGCTGGATTCCTATAGTTAATCACGATTAATCACATATTTTATCATATGGTTAAAATTCTATTATTTTGCATTTCTGAACTTTCCAGGAGTCCATATTAACAATAAAGCAATTATTGTGTATCTTGATTGGGATTCAAATGAAAGCAAAGCAAGTTACTTTATTAATTGAACTTTAAGACGTAGGTCTATTTGATTATTTCAAATAAAATTTCAAAAGATGTGCATCAGACCTGAGGCAACACAATATTCTTCAGAAATATAGCTGATATAAACTGAAATAAATGCTACCGCAGAAGTGTGTGCACAAAATGTAGGCCTACACACATTATAAAGGGCATAACAAACAGAAAATATTATATTCATACTATTCATTATCTTTGAGTTCAGTTGAAAATAAGGAACTTTTCGACATGAGTACACTGCCATTTTATAGGCCTACAGTCTATGGTGCACTGTCACTTGTCACACACATCAGCGCCGAAGTTTTTAACAGGCAAACACTGGATGAACAATGGATTTTATGGAGCAGCGTTGACCAAATATAACTGAATCATGAGTTACATGGCTGCAAAGTGCGATGCTGGTGTGCAGAGTTGTATTGAAAAGAATGAAATCTAATGTAAATGAATGTCGAAAGCAGAGTGCAACGCAAATAGTAGCAGCCAAATAGGAATGTTGATAACAGAACAAGTGACGGTGAAAGAATCTTTGGCGGCACACAACTAATGCGTCAGCCTAGGCTACTACTCTTTGGCCGGCTCGTAAGGCCAAAGAAGTGTGTGCAGCATGCCTTTACGTAGCCTACTAACGGCGCATCATCATAAAAATACATTTGATCTGCATCACGCCCCATTTTAGAGGAAAACAAGTTAACATTATATCATTGATAAGTATAAGTATAAGTATAAGTATAAGTATATATACTCTTTTGATCCCGTGAGGGAAATTTGGTCTTTGCATTTATTTTATCAAGTGTGAATCAAGCTGCTATTTCAGTTTGTAAGACCCACAGGCGATGTCAGCAAAAAACCCACAACTTAACTTTATAGGATAAACTGAAACATTATACATTTTGTTAATGCACAAGATCATCTCACAGAAATATTAGAATTTCAGTTCAAAAAGCCCAGAAATTCAAATGAGAAGGATTCTAAAAGTAACCCCTTAAAATTGCCAAAGTAACTGTATTCTGAATACCACTCATTGAAAATGTAATTGTAACTAAATACAGTTACTCATATTTTGTATTCTGAATACATGTATTCAGTTACTTCCCAACACTGTCGGGGAGCAGTGAGGGGTTAGGTGCCGTGCTCAAGGGCACTTCAGCAGTGCCTACTGGTCGGGGTTCGAACCGGAAACCCTCCGGTTACAGGTCCGAAGTGCTAACCAGTAGGCCACGGCTGCCCTCACATGTTGACGATACATCTATTTTTAATTCACAGGACATTCAATCATTTTACTAACACGGCAGTTATGAAGAATTATGTTTATGTAACTTACTCATGTCGAAAACTATGTACATTACCAACCTAATTTGTTTGCAATACCCCATGTTGAGAACAAATTTAGCATGTACACTTACCATAATATCCCATGCAAAACGGTTAGCTTGCTAGCTAGCTAACTGTGAAACTTCAGTATAACATAGCCAATTATCTCACCTACTGTAGTTGTAGGAAATAGGCTACGTTCATATTACAAGTGATAGAATGAATGTGTTACTTATGTTTAGTTGATGTTATGACATGTAAAATTAAGCTTGCTGAACTTAGTTATAGTCAGCCACAGGCAGTTTGACTGTGCCTATCGATACATTCGTGACACTCCTGTAAACTAGAAAGAGCAAACCATAGGAACATGGTCACATTAATCCCATAAACACACAGATGACTCTTACACCAACCTTATTTTGTGCCTTTTATTTACGTTTGTTTCAAGATTTAGTAAGTATAAGCCTTTTTCGCTCCCCACTTCGATGCAGCATAGGTTTCCATTATATCAGTCATCTTTTCCCTAAAAGGGGGCGTGTACGTGCAGCACATACAACGTTCCATTCCATTCGTCAGTGTGTATTGTTTAGTTTCCGGTCTAGCTAAATCCGGTGTGGTGTTGTAGTTGTTCTAACGTTACTAGTTGTTGCAACAGCATGTGAAAAAACTACAACGTTTGTTTAAACAAAAAGAACATTAATCTCGCGTTAAAAAAATTAACGCCGTTAAAGGAGAATTCCGGTGTGATATTGACCTAAAGTGTATCGAAACATGATACCGAATGTGAACGTATGTCTCATAGCCCATCTCGGCTTGTCCCCTGCACTCCAAAATCTGGCGCTAGTTAGCCGATGCTACCAACATCTTTTTCAATAGTGGTGCTTCGGCATCGGGCTAGCCATGCAAATAAATCACTGTTTTACACCCATTTACGAGGCTCAATGTATCTCCCCACTTCATTGGATTCATTGCATGGATTCCAAAGCAACTGGAATCCATGCATTTCCACTGAATTATTTTTGGAATCTGATCTCTTATCATACCTGTTCATTCTTACTCGTTGCTCGACTTATCGTGACTAAATTCAAGATGGCTGCAAACGTTAAACTTCGTGAAGATACTGTCTGTATAAATCGTCTTGTAAGTAAACTACCAGTGCTTTTTCAAAGTTCTCAATGTCTCGTTTTAAATGTCAGGGCCCTAGGAAGTCTACCAATGAAGTGTGGAGATACATTGAGCCTCGTAAATGGGTGTAAAACAGTGATTTATTTGCATGGCTAGCCCGATGCCGAAGCACCACTACTGAAAAAGTTGTTGGTAGCATCGGCTAACTAGCGCCAGATTTTGGAGTGCAGGGGACAAGTCGAGATGGGCTATGAGACATACGTTCACACTCGGTATCATGTTTCAATACACTTTAGGTCAATATCACACCGGAATTCTCCTTTAAAATAGGTTTACGTTAACGCCGTTAATAACGCATTTAACTGACAGCACTAGTATGGATATGTGTGTGTGTGTGTGTGTGTGTGTGTGTGTGTGTGTGTGTGTGTGTGTGTGTTTATGTGTGTGTGTTTATGTGTGTGTGCATGTGTGTGTGTCTTCTCCACCTTCTGGCTGCTGTTCCATCCTTTCACCTCTCCGTGTGTGTGTGTGTGTGTGTGTGTGTGTGTGTGTGTGTGTGACTACTGTTCCATCCCCTCACCTCTCAATGTGTGTGTGTGTGTGTGTGTGTGACTACTGTTCCATCCCCTCACCTCTCAATGTGTGTGTGTGTGTGTGTGTGTGTGTGTGTGTGTGTGTGTGTGTGTGTGTGTGGAAAATGAGAGAAGTGCAGATGAGAAGCAGGCATGTAGCTGGGCAGCTTCTCTGCTCTGGGAGTCCACAACGAGGTAAACGAGGTTTGGGAAATGAAGCAACAGTGAGATGGCCCAGAGGTGATGAGATTATTTGAAATGAGTCAAGAACCTGGTTAAGACTTAATTAAAGTGCAAATGTCCAGACAGCTGCAGCCATTTAGGACGTACACACACGTGTGTGTGCGTGAATGCTGAACATCTAAACATCTCAGATATGTGCAGAGTTCACTTCTATGTGTGTATTCGAGTGTTTATTACCATACTATGACTGATTTGAGATCTGTGTTGTGGTTGCTGCCAGAAGATCAGTGGGGGAAAATAAAACGGATTAAATCACTACGTGTGTGTGTGTGTGTGAGAGAGAGAGTGTGTGTGTGTGTGTGTGTGTGTGTTCTTTTAAGGACCTTCATGACTTGCTTGCTCAACTAATGTCTCTCTCACTCCCTCTCCAATACACACACACACACACACACATAAACACACACACACACCTGCCCCCCACAGCCCTAATGAATGTTATAGTCACTGCAGAAAAAAGTACCCTTTCCAATGCATTGTGAGAGAAAGGGGACATTTTATCTGAGTCATCTGGCTCAGTTGGGAAACTTTCTCAGGTGGTAGCAGAGAGGATGGACGCTGAACATGTTTAGAGTCTAGAGTTTAGAGTGTGGAGAGACGCGCTGAGCTGATGGAATAGAATAGAATAAAATAAATCTTTAATGTCCACCAAGGTGGAAATTTTTCTTTGGCTCACCAGACATAAAAGACCGATAGACATACAGCCACAATATCATCTCAGACATACGAGTTGAAATATCATGATAAAATACATTGAAAAAAAAATAACAGTAAAAAATACGTAAAAATAAGAGTAAAAGAAAAAAAAAGAAATAGCATCTGTTTTGAGTTTAAAGTGTGGAGAGACGCGCTGAGTTGAACATGTTTTGAGTTTAGAGACAAACTTCCTGTCTGATAATGAGTCAATTAGATGTACTGTATGTGCACTGATCTGCGACCCCCAGCAGATTCTCCCACTCTGTAGCTGGGGACAGATGTGGAAAAGACAGAGTCAAACTGCAGAAAACGCCTCTTCCTCAGAGGGCTCTGTGTGTGTGTGTGTGTGCGTGGGGGGTGGGGGGGGGGGTTACTGCTGCTGCTGCTTACAGCGTCTCCAGCCCACGGTCTGCTGTCGAAGTTAGAACCAAACCACACAGACAACAACAGGAGAGCAGCCATCAGTCAGTGTGTGAGTGAGAGAGTCCACCCACGCCATTCCTGAACTTCTGCTTGAGGAGAGCGTGTCTGAGCGACGCGTTTGGTCTACTAATTAACTTCACATCAAGCTTAGGAGGCAGTGACAGTTTTTAATTAGCGTTCCTCGCCTTGTCTGCTGTATGAATCATCCAGCCATCTGTCTTGTTCACCGCGGTTTGTGTTGGCCATGTGATTTTCATAGTGGCCACTAGATGTCAGTGTTATACTGTATGTGTGTTTGAACAAGTGTCAGGAGCCCTTTGGTTTGGCTTGTGATGTGATGCGATTATCAGTTTATCGCCTCTGCAGTGGAGTAAGGTATTTCTGCTGCTTGACGTGTCGACAGCCATATCTGTCAAATCTGGAACGTTTTTCCCCTGTTAATCACAGGATCTGCAGTTTCCCCGTTAATCACAAGATCTGCGGTTTCCCTGAAAATGTGTGGTAATTGGTGTTCTGCTAACTGGCGCAGCTGAAGTGTGCTGAGGTGATCAAAGAGGCCCGCTGAGGATGATCAAGAGCCTTTTTCTGATTTAATGAGCAGCGCAGAATTAGTGCAGGGAGTGTGTGTGTGTGTGTGTGTGTGTCCAGATATCAGGAGTCCCATGGACCACAGTTCAGCACATAGAGGGGAGAAGAGAGGGATCAGAGTAATGTGTGTGGGTTTGAAAATGTGTGTGTGTGTGAAACTGTGTGTGTATCAAGGCCGTAGCCATGGGAGGGGGGGGGGGGGTGCCATTCTATCTTATGCCATTGAGGGTTGAACAAATTACCACCATAACTATAATCATATGAACATCTGTGCATTGGTATAGAAAATGAGTCCAGATATTGTGGTCAAAGTAGCAAATATTCAAAAACTTTGTTGTGCAACATCTGCATATGCATTCTGGGCATGCCTTTGTGTGGCTATATGACCATGGTTCCATGTGATCATGTAATGCATTCAGAGCAACCTAAACAGAGGGGGGGGGGGCATGATGATGCCAAATGGGCAGGGACAGAAGGTGGCATGAGGTGAGTAAAGGAGGCTCGTTGCAGGCTTAAAACATCAAAAAACGTAAAGGAGCAAAACCTGACTTGTCTAGTTAAAAAGTGTCATAGCTAAGTCTAGGGTGCAATTGTTTTGGTTTCAATATTGTTTACATGGTCACATAAGAGAGAAATTCTCTCTACCATAATATTGATAGTAATTTTCTTAGTACCACAGATATCTGGAAACTCAGTCAGGATGAAGGTCAATCAGGAAACAGGCTTTATTCTTTTCAATGATGCGCATCAAGGGAGAGACACAAGCTTCACCAGGAAGATTCACCCGTATCTCTACTGAAAAGGGGGAATATCCTTGACTTAAATATGTTACAGGCAAATGGTGGACTCAGACCACCTAGAGCCAGGAAGCAACGTGAAGTGTGAAAAACTAACATTTGTAGAATCAGTGCGGGGCCAGGCCTCTGAGAAACATCCCAGGCAAGGGGGAGTTTTAATTACGTAAGGGATAATGTAATGTATCTTTATATAAATAGGTCCCGACAGGGCGAAGTGATAATGACCGGCGTTCTATACATTATCCTGCTTATTACACAGCTACTTGTCAAAACGAAACAATAAACTCCCCATGATATCACTCTTTAGCCTACATAGCCTAGGCTATAGCCTATTTGTTACTGTTTCATCGTGGCTTTTTCTGAGAAACAAATAGTTCGCGACAACACACGCTAAACTTGAATCAAACATTCTTTAGAAGACAGCTGATCAACCGTCTGCCTTCACTTTTGAATGAATTATTTTTGATGATCTATTTTTTCTAGTGGAGGAATCTAATCTTTGGTAGGGCTCTGCCCCACCTGTCCAAATAGACCAGCCGTGCCCGTGTGTGAGGGTGTGTGTGTGAGAGTAAGTGTGTGTGAGGGTGAGAGTGTGTGAGGGTGAGTGTGTCAGTGTGTCTGAGGGTGTGTGTGTGAGGGTGAGTGTGTGTGAGGGTGAGTGTGTGTGTGTGAGTGTGTCTGAGGGTGTGTGTGTGAGGGTGAGTGTGTGTGAAGGTGAAAGTGTGTGGGGATGAAAGTGTGTGAGGATGAGAGTGTATCTGAGTGTATGTTAGTGAGGGTGAGTGTGTGTCTGAGGGTGAGTGTGTGTCAGGGTGTATCTGAGTGTGTGTGAGAGTGAGAGTGTGTGAGGATGAGAGTGTGAACGTGTGTGTGAGGATGAGTGTGGGTGAGGATGAGAGTGTAAACGTGTGTGTGAGGATGAGTGTGGGTGAGGATGAGAGTGTAAACGTGTGTGTGAGGGTGCCTTTTTTTAGTCCCAGTCCGCCCCTGCTCACCTCAGACACAGACAGACACACACATGGAGACTCTGACACATTCACACACAGACACTCTCTTCCTAACATCCACTCACACACTTATTTGCACACACACACTCCTCCATAAACCCTAGACTTCCTTTCATTTCTGCTTTGAGTAAATAAATTACTTAATTTAAAGTTCAGTTTGTTATCTGCCTCTTTTTATGTTGCCTACGAGCCGGTCGTAACAGCGTGTTTCCTCTGTGTGTGTGTGTGTGTGTGTGTGTGTGTGTGTGTGTGAGAAGATCAGGTGGTTTGTTGGCAGCATCATATCCAGCCACAAAGCACTGGCCTATTAATACACCCGTATTATGGCTCCTGAGACAGTACCCAGAACCCTGCCTCTGTGTGTGTGTGTATGTGTGTGTGTGTGTGTGTGTGTGACCTTCTGAGATTGCCCTTATATGTTTAATGTTGCTGTTAATACTTGCCTTCCAGTATGTGTGTATGCTGTGTAGAGAAGTGTGTGTGTGTCTGTGTGTGATATTGCCCTTATATGAGCAATGTTGCTGTGTATGCGTGTGTGTGTGTGTTTGTGGGTGTGTATATGTGCTTGTGTATGTGTGCTTGTGTTTTCGTATGCGGGTTTGTGTGTGTATGTGCTTGTATGTGTGTGTGTGTGTGTGTGTATGCGGGTGTGTGTATGTGCTTGCGGGTGTGTGTATGTGCTTGTGTGTGTGTGTGTGTGTGTGTGTGTGTGTGTGTGTGTGTGTGTGTGTGTGTGTGTGTGTGTGGGTTTCTTATTCGTGTTCCATTCCTGCTCTCACAGCCCCTCAGTACATGAGTGATTATAGGTTAGAATTAGCAGCATGTTTCAGCCAGAGCACGTCACAGTAACACACGCACACACAGTAACACACGCACACACACATACACTCAGTAACACACACACCAACACACAGTCTGCGAACTGATCGACTGTTATCTAATTAATCCACTTTATGTCTGCTATGTTTTTAATTATTCTATTTCATGTACTTTACTTTTTTAATCTTAACTATTGCCCTTATATGTTTTTATTCACTATTATTCTTTGTTTTGGTTTTGGTTGTTTGTTTATGTAAAGCACATTGAATTAGCCCTGTGTATGAAATGTGCTGTATAAATAAACTTGATTTGACATGACTAGACGATTATTGTGAAAAATGAACTCAACAAGTAGAGGCAAGAAAAGCCTTTTTATTCACCTTCTCAGGTGAGGACAATTGAGCTGATTGAGCAAGGCCAGGGGGGGGGGGGGGGTGCAGAGTGGTGTAACACACACTCACATGCACAAACATACACACACACAGACTGTCTCACATGCACACACACACACACACACACACACACACACTCGCACGCACATACACACTCACACACACACACACTCGCACACACATACACACTCACACACACTTTTTCTATGTGTGTATCTGTGTGTGTGTGCATGTCTGTGTGTGTGTGTATTTGTGTGTGTGGAGGGGAGTTCATGGAGAAGGTGACAGCCCTGGATTCACACCCAAGTGTGACACACACAAACACACACGCACACAGTACTCAGTGAGAAAGTCCCCTCCCTGACATCCAAACGCTGGACAGCCCAGCGTAACCCAACCGCACCTGACCTCAACCTGCCCAATGGGACAGCCCAGCGTAACCCAACCGCACCTGACCTCAACCTGCCCAATGGGACAGAGCGACGTAACCCAACCGCACCTGACCCCAACCTGCCCAATGGGACAGAGCAACGTAACGTAGACCTGCACCTGACCCCAACCGGACATCCCAGGCCCGAGGACACAGCAGGAAGCAGGGATGCTGGTGGGATGGACCAGTTTATTTTTGATATACTATGACTGAAGAGAGAAGGGCAAAAGGTCAGTGTGTGTGTGTGTGTGTGTGTGTGTGTGTATTTGTGTGGGTGTATGTGTGTGTGTTTGTATGTTTGTGGTGGGATTAAACACATACCTGGAGAGTGTGTGTGGGAGGGCGGGTGTGGTATTTTTTGCAGGTTCATTGCAAGCGGGGCCTGGTGCCAAAGGTCACCATCAAATGTCACCAATGCCTCAGCCACCCCTCCCCCCCCCGCCATTGCTCCCCACTCTGTCAAATTATAAACGTTTATTAATAGTCACCACCCCTGTCCTTACGCACGGTGGCAGCGCCAAAACGTTTTGGTGCTGTTTTCTATGTTACTTCCTATGTTACCGGTTCTGTCCCGAATCAAATTCAAAATTATACTACTCACTTTCAAAGCCCTCCATGACCTTGCTCCTCCTTACCTCTGTGACCTTCTGATCTCCTACACTCCTTCCCACTCCCTCTGATCCTCTAATCAAAACCTCCTCTCTGTCCCCCGCACCAGACTCTCTACCCTACAGTAGGTGGCAGGTCTTTCAGCGCCATGGCCCCTACGCTCTGGAATTCCCTCCCTCAATCCCTCCCCCCACTGTCCCTCCTTTCCTCTCTTCACAGCTCACCTCAAGACCTTTCACCTTTTCACCTTCTGCCACCGCTTGACTAATCGCAATTGCCCTTTTTTATTCTTTTTTTTATTAACTGTCTGTTTGTTTTTGTGTTGTCTTGCTTTGTTTGTGTTGACTTTGTAAAGTGACCTTGAGTCTGAGAAAGGCGCTATATAAATAAAACTTATTATTATTGTTATTATTATTATTATTACTTACCCTTTCTAAACTACACAGATCTTTTACTGATAAAAACCATTGGACATACACAAATACAGTACATACACACACACACACACACACAGTATACAGACAGACACACACTTTTTCTATGTACATACACTCTATGGACGAGTTTTGCTGGTGACAAGCAACAAATGGCAACTAGAAATATTGAAACTTTTAGGGACTTGTTTAATTCACAGATAGATATTGGTGACGTAGTTTAGCAGTTTGTCACGTATATATCGCTCTTGCAGGTTTGCCTACTGCTTATGTGGCAAGTGGTATGGTTATCTCTATTGCGACATGTCGACTACGCCATCTAAGGCCCTGCCCCTCAGAATATTCAATCAATTGGACCACACTTGAACCAAATACTCAGATTCACCACAACAGGAAAAAGTGAAGGGACGCCACCCCCAAGTCCTCGGCCTTGTGGATAAAACAAAAGGTGAAGTGAAATCTGCAACTATTTCGGATACATCGCGAATAGTGAAGGCAAGCCATCAGGTACACAGAGGCCCGTTTGTGAAATATGTTTCAAAGTCATTTAAAAGCAGTAGGCTACGCATGGAACTTGGTTAAACACCTCGCAGACATATCCCAAAATTTTTGTTCAAAGAACGGCAGGTTAACGAATATGCTATAGAAAACACGACTACATGGTTAGTGCCAAGTTCTTCTCTTCTGTTTTAGTCTAGCCTAAGTGAAATGAGTAAGGTTCTCTGGGATAAAGCGAACCTTTCTTCATCAATGAATTTTGACGAGACATAACGAGCTGTAATCATAGGGTGCTAACGTGATGAAAGCGCAATGTTCACGCCAGAATAACATTACCATAACTTGTAAACAATATATTTCATGTTCCGTCAGTATTACTGGTAATATTTGTCATTGCATGTAGACTGCAATTTGTTCAATAAGTATTGCCCAGATGTAGGATAGGCTACCCAAAATGCGCTAATTAAAGCCCACAGCATATACCACCAAAGCGTGTTGAGTCCTCATAATAATAGCGGCTTATTGTTACGTTGTAGCAAATCATGTTATCAAAGAAATAGACGTAGGCTAATGTAGGAATGCACACAGACATATTGCAACAGGTAATGGTGTAGGCCTATCTGACGAAGACCTGAGTGGTTGGAACGTCGTACTTGTACACTGGGCGCAAAGAAGACTATCCTCACATTTTTCCCTTTGCAACTGTCAAAGAAATCCCATGAACACGGGAAGGCCTAGGGAAGCCTATACTGTACATCAGATGGCCTAAAGATTAGGCCCCTCTGCATAGCATTCAGTGATTTGCATGCAGTAATTTCAACACTGACCTTGATCTAGCCTAGTTTGGCTATTTAAAGCTACTTTATTGGCAAAACACAACACAATGTAAATGAACTATAACAAATAACTGTTATATAACTTACAAATAACTTACTATTTTACCGACTATAAAAATAATAATTATGTAGGAAGTTTAGAACCCAGAATTGACCTGCACACTACAAAAGTGCACCAAATTCAACACAAATGACTCAATACAACTGGAGGAGGTATGAGTCCTTTCTTTTCCAGATATCTTAGGATTTCACCGTAGTATTGTTTCAGTATCGAGCATAGTGATATTTATGGCAGGTATCGTACCGAAGTCATAATTTTGGTATCCTGACAACACTATGGGAGACCAACTCCGGATTATCCAAATCCCGTCGGCATAGCAACACCAGGCCAAACCAGAGACCTTGGAGGCTGCAGAAAGCCGCCGGCTAAACGGTAAGTATGTTCAAAAATACATAGAAATATGGCATTAGTCCTCCATCTCCCTCACTACTGATGAAGAGAACAATGCTAGTGACAAAGGTAAGTGATATTTATTGTTTGATATTTATTGCCCTCTAGTTGAGGTAGTAATTGAAAAAGAAAGAGTCAAGCTTGTTCTTCATTTGCTCCCATTTGGCCTCATCAAAGCATATCCGCTCCAGGTGGTAGTTTTGTACACACAGTACAAAGAAGTCACATCACTAATGCCAAGCTGGCCCATCACCTGGTAATAGTAGCAGTGGGGCTCTTAGTTTGTACCTTCCATCTTCGCAAGATAAGTTAAGGTTTCAAAGCTGTCCTTAGTAGGGCATTTTCTCTCAAGTAGTCCATATTCTGGGCTGTTGCTCTGTCCTCCCTCTGTTACTTTATAGTCTGGTGAAGCACCAAGGTGTGGGGCATGGGGATTTACAACAAACCCACAGGGTAACAATATTGTTACTTAGTTTTGTGTATTCTGTTGCTGCTACACTCTCTAATGCCAAGCCCCTTCTCATATCCTTGGTCTGCACTGCTGATTTGTGCTTAAGGCTTGTTGCAAGTTTTTCTCCTAGAGCAGATTCTTTTAAAATCACTTGCTGTAAGACGCTGTGATGTAGCATCAAACCACAGAGTTGTTCTACTTTGAGGTTTGGTGTTGTATTCTAATAATTTACAAGCTGATAATGGCATTGTTAATTTGTTATAGCGTTGCATGGCAATTTGACTCATTACTGTGGTGAAATGAGAGGGTTGGGGTGGTAAAGGGAAATCAGGAAATGCAGGTTGTTGGGCCGAAGATTCTCCATCAGTAGGTATTTCTGTGTTAGTAACAAGGGGAAGCTGTGAAAAAGAAAAGAAAAGTGGTAAATATAATGAAATGGAAGGAGTTGATGTAACTATTTGTCTTTCCAGAGAATCTTCAGAGTCCAGAGTCTGAACACCAGGATACCCTGGAACAACAAGCACAACTGGAGAGAGTGAAGAAGTTAGAGGAAGAGAATGAAAAGTTAAGGGAGAAATTGGTTTTAAAAGAAAAAGAGATTGTAAGGTTGACAGTACACGTACACACACTCCGAAACAAGATGGTAACACCTGAACTGCTACAAGGCAATTATAGTCCTAAAATGTTCCAATACAGCACTGGTTTTACATATGACCGCTTTAATCAGTTGTGCGCCCTATTTGGCATTCCAAAAGATCCTCTGTGCAGTCTACTGAAATCTCCCATAGTATACATCAGAAAAGACAGAAGCACTGATGAGATGCCCATACACAGCCAGCTGCTTTTTGTTTTAACGAAACTGCGCAACTTTACACAGGCTCCGTGTCGGACAAGGAAATAGTTAAACAGTGTGGAATCATTCCACAGCTGGAAAGATTAATTGAGAAAGGGTACTTGCATAAGGCTGATGGTGTAATGGCAGACAAAGGATTTCTTATAGAGGATGAACTCAATTCAATAGGCATTCAGTTAAACATGCCACCCTTTGCAAAGTCCAAAATGCAGATGCCAGCTGGTGATGTTGAAACAAAGCGTATAGCAAAGCATAGGGTGCATGTCACCAGCATAGTAGTAGCCTTAAGGCTGCCCGTGACCAGACAGCAATATAGGTTAAAGGAACCATATGTAAGATGGTGGCCAAAACTGGTACTGCAATCACTTTCAAATTACTGTAGAGCGGTGTGTATCCCCTCCCCCCTGACTAGAGGTTGCCAACACGGATGCCGAAACACTACGGACTTTGTGATTACTAGATAGGTGGAGGGTGGCGCATCAGGCCAAAACACAACATGACATGACAAAACACAACATCAACATCAGTTGAGGGCTGCAACTTCACTTTTTAAATGACAATATCCTGGCCGGACTACTGTTGTCAGTGATATAAGTATTTGAAATGAACATGATTTCTTAATGTCTAGTGACTTATCAGGGCCATTTTATGATTAATTGAATTACATTTCTTACATACGGTTCCTTTAACCTTTAAGTAATTGAAGATAAACGGCAGTAGGCAGTGCAATTAATCAATGAGGCAAAGGGGCTCAAACTCACATTACAAATTTATTAAATTAAATAAACACAGTCAATCACATTGAATTCACAGTTAAAATGTACGTCAAATACGACACTGTAATAAAACGAGACCACAGCCAGTAATACCGCCGCCAGCCACCAGCAGCGCCAGACGCCCCACAGCAGTCCCCACAGTCAGCACAGCAGTAAACAAACGAGCAAGCAAGCAGCAGGCGAGTTAGTAGCTTCAGTGTTCTCCGGCCTAGCCTAGCCAAGCAGTCATCCGTACGGCAACCCACAAATGTTCCAATCGCTCGGTACCTTCCCGTAAGTCCTCCACAGATCGTAGGCTACTCAGCTCTCCACCCGATCACCAGCAGCGATGTAATCGCTCAGCTGAAACAAAGGAGACTTTTGGCAGTACGGAGCAAACTACCACTGCTAATACACGTTGTTGTTCGAGGCAAAAAAGGAGCTACTCACATTGCCGGGTGCAGACCAAATCTGCCACCCGGAATATAGCTTTTGCGTGGATGCCGAAATCCTGGAACTGCTCTGCTGTGTGTCCGACTGGGTAGGCCACCTCTGGCTCGGCCGCTGTGTCTTTTGCAGTTCTGACTTGATACGTCCTCTATGTCTGTCGATCCTGCAAATATAGGGGGAAAAACACTCCCACACACCTGTTCCCCCTCATTAAATTAAGCAACCTCCTTCCTATATGTTCGATTGAGAGTCTGGGAGTCTTTGTTAATTGTCAGTTTGATTTGGGACAGCCGTGACTGGAATATCAAAGTCCACACGTGAAAGCAAAACAAAACACAGCACACAGGACACAAATAAATGCATTAAAACACTACAAACGTGAAACATGATATTTTGCACACCATGACATGCATGTAGAGAGGGCTATTGCAAAAAAAAAAAGTTTAAAATAGTGTCACACAAAATTCCAAACACAAGACTGGGAAATATTAATCATATTTGGTCTGTGGTGAGTGTACTGTGGGGTATTCCAGAAAGGAGGTTTAACAAACACTGAGATAAAACTTGACCTCTGGGTTGTCTGAACCAGTGGCGACTAAACTCGAGCTGTCGGTTCCAAAACACCGGTTACCAGTTAGTTCAATCAACCCTGTGTTAGATAACCTCGAGTTGTGCGCGTTCACGGCGAACTTATAAAGGCATCATCTATTGAGAGTCGAAACCATGAGTGAAACCGGCGAAACGAAGAGCACCGTATTTTTCAGAGGCGGAGTAGCAAGTTCTCCTCGAGGCTTACGAGGAGGAGAGAACTGTGATAACAAAAAAAGAGCAATACTTGAGCATCTGCCAAGGAACGAGACCTTGCTTGACAGAGAATAGCCTAACTGACCGTGTAAATGCGTACATTTAGGATAGCCTATGTCAAAAGCACAATTAAATAATTTAGTGGACATTACGTATTGTATTGACTGCTTTGAATGATGCTTTCTTAAACTAGCCTACCTTGTCACAGATTGAGTGGGCCATAGACTCCTTGAGAATCACAAATGTAATTTTCTATTTTAACGCGGGTTCTGCAGCTGTGGGCCAAGTTAAACCTTTGCGCTCCAGCATCGGAAGGGTGATGAATGTCGGAAGGCATGGGTAGCCTATCCTCTATCCCCCAGTAGCATACCTATCAAGTTGTCCTGTAATTGCACATATAACATGAAGTTACAGCCTACACATTAATAAGTCTGTAGTGGATCTGATAATATTCTAGTAAGGTGTAGGCCTGCCCAAACGCACCCTGTTGAAATGTGTCGCTCAAATTAGACTCCCGGATAGGCGACATCATTCCTGGCATCGTGTAGGTCTACTGGGCCCTGCCATTTCGCCTCCACGTTTGTGATAAGATGTGAAGCATAATCACATATAAAAAGAGAAGTGGCCTATGACCTATCCATTCGACCATAAGGACATTCTGAAAAAGCCAAAGCCCGTTAATTGAAGCTCACCAGCTAAGACAGCCTATCGTCGGTGCACATTAAGTGATGCTGACCTGCCAGTTGGGTAGGCCTACTAATGATCCTCGTGGGTTTGTGTCCATGAAAACGAATGAACTGCTTTAGCGCAAGGCAAACTTTACGCACCGACCGACACTACAAAAACTCCCAGTCGGAGAGCGCGTGTGTAGCCTATTAAAAACTATTTTATCCAAAATGCCATCAGCATTCTTAACCAAACTTAGTGACAACACGCATAGCCCTACCTGCGTGACAGCTGTTATGCAGTCTTTATTTAAACGTATTTATTAATTTTCTATATGTTTTCCCTTTTTTGTAGGCTACTGTACTTGTTTTAATTATATCTTCAATGTGTCTGAGATGTTGTTTCTCCATCTGTCTGGTGGGCCAAAGACACATGTCCACTATGGTGTAGGCTAGCTAGCCTACATTAAAGATTTATTTTATTCTATTATAATCCACCATGTGTAATGTAGGGATGGAGAATGCTTTTCAAGCCTAGAGCCTATATTTAGGATTCAGCTGAAAAACTCTAGCGCTCTTGAAAAACTCGTTTAGAAAAGAATGGATAGGCTATCATGTGATGTCGTGGTCTTATCGCCCTCTCACGGTGAATTGCACGGATGAATATTACATGATTTTGTGCTTCTTTGTCAATTGGACCTTTGTCAAAATGAAACGCCATTGTGTGACAAGTGTAAAAATAGCGGCCTGATTGAACATGCACTAAAATAACCGAACATAACTGAACATAACCTGAACAAAACCTACCCCCTAGGTTAAGTTCAGTGGCCGGTTGCACAAAGCACCTTAAGTTTTTTCCCTTAACACTTAATTTCTCCTCAGGTAAGGGATTTACTTAAGGGTGTTGCACAGAATACCTTAGTTAAGGAGAAACGTCAAGGGATTTACTGCACTAAAAGGGATTTTCCGGCATGAAAATTCTATAGTTTCCACGGAGATTGTTCAACAGCTGTAGCCTAGCTAACTGCCTTTGCCGCGATGCCGTTAGTTAACCCACCGAACACAGTGCTTATATCTTATCATTCATCTTACCTTAATAATATTAGCGGAAATTATCCAGGTAGCAAGTAAAACATGTTATATACATGAACTGAACAATACTGGCAAGTTAGAAATGATCCTGACTGTCATCAGTGCACCAACGTTTTGCCTAGCGAACCGAACCGAAGCTCATAGGCTAACAAGACATCCACATGAAGTGTTAACGTTAGCCTACGTAAACGAAACAATAACAATACGGCATGTTTCTGATAGGCCTATCTATTTGACAGAGGAAGCATATTTTTATATTGTTTTGAATGGTCAAAAGTAGTTAATAAACTTCTTTATCAGCATCAATTCAGTTAATAATATGGTTAAGGTAGAGTCAGATGTCCCTTAGGATTTTCCCCTTAGTTAGACTACTAAGGTCTTTTGTGCAACAGTTTAAGGGATTTCTTACAAGATAAGGACAAACCCTTAAATACAAAGGGAAAATGTTAAGGAACCCTTAAGGAGAAAACTTAAGGGTGTTTGTGCAACCGTTTTTATTTTAAGGGACCCTTAAATCAGATTTTAAGGGAAAAACTTAACTTAAGGTGCTTTGTGCAACCGTATGTTACCATAGTTACTTACATAGCCTGATCATTTTTGAGCTTTCTGGAACTGAAATCCCAGGTTTACCGTTTACTCTGGGTTTACATAGCCAGTTCAGTTCAGAGCCTGTGTTACCATAGTTACTTACATAGCCTGATCATTTTTGAGCTTTCTGGAACTGAAATCCCAGGTTTACCGTTTACTCTGGGTTTACATAGCCAGTTCAGTTCAGAGCCTGTGTTACCATAGTTACTTACATAGCCTGATCATTTTTGAGCTTTCTGGAACTGAAATCCCAGGTTTACCGCTAACTCTGGGTTAACATACCCAGTTAAGCCAGTAAACCTGCTTTCTGGAATACCCCTCTGTCCAATTTCCAGCCTCATATTTTGAGAAAGTAACAACTGTGAGTGTGATGTGTTGGTTGGCTATGTGATAAATAAGACTATGCTTATAGTATGTATATATTCTCAATATAAGAACACATAATAAAACAAAAATTATAAACCTGGATACTGCATCTTTTTTTGTTATTTCTCTCACCTTGTGGCTTAGACCACATCCCAAGGCATATTTCTGGCCTTTCACAGCTGAGGTGCATCTTTATCTACAAGGTAGCTGATAGGTGCATCTGTAATTTCCCTAAGCAGATCGAATATTTCTGGCCCTAGCATTTTCCTAAAAAAAGTTCACATGTACATTAATACATTGTTTGTTTGTAACTACAAGTTTTTGACAATGTGCTGAAGAGAGAAACATCTTACTTCTTGTGTGTAGGTATTGACAATCGGTTTCCTTTTTCTTTGAATTTTGGCCTTGGCAACCACTAAATTTACTACAGGTGTGGCTGATATTTTGCCCCCTCTTGGTTGATGCCATGTTTGTGGAACACTTGTTGAAGCTACCTCTTCTTGTTTCGCACGCCAGAGGTCCAGCGTGTATACCAGGGGCCGTATTCACAAAGAATTTTAAGGCTAAAAGTAGCTCATAAGTGGCGAATTTAGGAGCAACTCCTAAAAATAATGTGCGTGTCACTCCTAACTTTAGGACTCCTAATTTTTTTCACTAAAAGTAATTCACAAAGCATTTTAGACCTAAAAGTAGCACCTAAGTCTGGGACAGCTTAAAAGAAGTCGAGAGGACTCCTAACTCACTAAGACCTATTCACAAACCCTTTTTGTGGCATTTCACGTCGCGATGTTTTGAAATGCGTATGCGGCAACAGGAGCTTTCAATAGCGAGGGAACAATTTTGCATTGTAGGCATAGAAGGGATGCAATAACACCACCAACAACAACCAAAACTACTCATTGTCAACATGTAAATTAAATGTAACGTTTAAAATGTTCTCCTCTTTACAAACGTAGGCATGGTGACAGATTAATTTAATAATGTTGCAAAGATAGGCTACTGCATCAATCCGTAGGCCTATGTTTCATTAGGCTATAGGCTATTTGTTTTGCCTTACTCTTTATTCATTTAGGCTAGGCCTTTTTATTCAGTTATTCATCATCTTCCGTCCTTCACACTACTTGTGTAGCGCACGCATTCTCAGACCTGTCACTCATCATCGTAAGGGAGGTGTTTGGAATCATTCCCGCGTTACAATCATCAGCCAATCAAGGTGGTCACTTCAGTCAAGCTCGTGCATGAGTAATGACGTCATTCATAGCAACGAAGACTCACTCTTAGTTTAGGAGTTGTCATTTTTCCTTACTAAGAGTAGGTCTGAAAGGCTTTGTGAATAACTTTTAAGAGAAAACTCCTAGCTAAAATCTTTTAGTGCGATTTAGGAGTACTCCTAGTGGTAAGATAAAAGGCTTTGTGAATAAGGCCCCAGACCCACAACATGGGCACAGTAACCTGGCAAGCTAATATAGAAATCCTTAGTTTCGGTTAGCTACGTGTTGGCCACACACACGCACACTGTATTGTAGTTTTTATTTGATCATTCGCTCGTATGTGACAGTACATTGTTAGAACAGTAGCTGTTAGTCTAACTTGTAGCCTAACGGTATCATTAACGTAAGTACAAGCACAGGCATAAGTCACTAGTAACAGATATCAAAGATAGCTATTCATTTAGCTGATGCTTTAAGTGAAAGCGACCAGCTGTATTTTTTTTTTACTTACCCTGCAGTACACGAACATGACTGGTCCACAATAGTATTACTAGTATATTGTAAAAAAAGTTGGTGAGGCTTCTCGTTTTTACATTGGGACCGATAGGCTTTAGCTTAAATTGTAGGCTATTACTATCCCCCTCGTTTGTAAACTCTAAATTGTGAATATAGCCCTCCATAGCGAACTGCAAACCCTTTTGCCTTGCTCTCGATGATATCAAAGATGTATTTCTCCAAAATATTTCGCTTAATTCTTCATTAAAATCCTCCATACTCGGTCTCCCCTCTTGTTGTCAATGGTTGTTTACGGTTACTTCCTTGTTAATTCCGCAATGTTTGACAGACGTAGCAACAGTATCTAAGGTCTTAGAATATGGCGCGGGAATCGTGCCTAAAACCTTCCGACCGTCCATCTGATCAACCAACGGATCGACCAACCGAACGTCATACCACCCGCCTTACTTACATGTATCAGAATAATTTCCTTTTTATAAGCAGCCTACATGAACTTACACGTATCCAACATGTGCCCAGAATTGTTGCAACATGTACTTATTCTGTTGGAACATGATGGATACATGTAGGTTTGTGTTGGAACATGAATACATGTAGGAACACTGCACAATGTTGAAACTTCATTAAATGAATATTCATTCGTCTATTTGTGTCGTTATTAGTGACAAGCTATTGCTATTGTTGCTCAAACTATTATGCGTTATAACCATCAGCAAAACAGGACAACCAATTATCTGCGAGATATGAGAAATGCCATAGGCTGGCCTTACCACATTTTCTCTTTCTTACATCAATACGTTATGGAAGCATATGAGCCCACTTCAAATCTCCAAATATGTGATTATGTATCCTAGCCTATAGGCTAAGTTTAACAACGTTTTATGGACAATATCCCTCGGACTGCAATTTGAATAGATTTTGCTGTGCTTTACTCTAAAAGTAGAGTGGCTTGAGATTAACATAGCCTAAATACTGTAATATTGACACTAATAAATACGTTTATAGGCTAACAAATGAAAAGTGTTTTCAGCTGAAATGGCATGAAGGCTATATGTGGACCGCCTGGACCTTTGAGCAAAACATCAGCAGACAGAGAAGCCCTCAGTGTAGCAATGCAGACTGTTCGGGGGACCTGCTTATCCAACTGTGGGTCGCCAGTCGAACTGACAGGCTTATCATAAATTCGCATTTACTTCAATTTGGCTATAGGCTACGATTAAAGTTCACAACTAGGCCTACTCGCAATATGCTGTCGACAACTCGACACTAGTTAACCACAATTTGTAGCCCTATTGGTCATGTTAAGCGTTACTTGCAATGTGAAACTAAAATCTAAGACAGTAGAAAATTATGTTTTTAATTTAATTAAGTCTTTAAACATAATTTTCTACTGTCTTAGATTTTAGACAAACAGACAAAATGCACCAAAAACAAAACCTCCGGAGAGGTAGCTACACATTTGTTGTTGCATGATAAAGCAATGAACGTGCTGGTAGGCGTTTGACATGACGTTTGATGGATCTACCGGATGGTAGGAAGGGAGGTTTTTGGCATCATTCCCGCGCTATATTAGAACACTTGCGAAAGGTCCAGCAAGAGATCACTGAATGAGCCACTAATTCTAATGCACAAAATACATAGTATATGCACTCACACTGTGGAGACAACTTAACAGCAAGGCCTAATGCTCTTCTTGCACGTTGGCATGACACAGGCTAGCTAGGCATACAAGGATACAAGGATAGCCTACAAGAAAGTTTATTGTCACATGCATATAGTTACTGGAAGTAAGACATTCAGTGAAATTATGTCTGCATGCATGCGTAGGCTACTCCTCTGGTTAATGTCCATTCACAATTGGGAACACACACATTCAGTTCACACACCACAGTTTCTATTGACACTTAACACACAGGGCTGGACAAGAGCGTCCGCTATACAGTTCTTTTCCCGTGTGCAAGTTAACGTGTGCAGGAGTCAGGTGGACGAACAACGTTATGGAGTTATGACGTCAGCTTTTCAAATTAAATGTGGCGGCCGTTGTCACGCGGTCTCCTATTATATTATGCTACGCTGTCTGACGGTGGTCAGCGCGTTCCCGAGTGCACGCTGGCACGCGACATCTTATGAAGCCAAGTGCGTGACTGTTTGTAACTGTTTGCTTTCTGTTTGTTGCATAAATATTAACTGCAAACACATAGGTGAGAGTTGATTTGGTTTATATCAGACAATTTAAGTATAGGCCTAACTAGGCTATTTGATCATGTAGTCTATGTTTGGAAGAATTGTATCGCCGGTTCGCATCCGGCCTGATGTTACGGCAGTTTCCGCGGTCTCACGTTGTTTTACGCGACAACGCCCCCTGTTCATTGCGTTCCCGATTGCCCACGACATCTTATTAAGTCAAGAGACTGACTGTTTGTAACTGTTTGCGTCCTGTTTCTTGTGCTTTTTTACTGAGGGCAATCATATTGATCATTGATATCAATTGCAACACCCAGAGGAATAAAAATTAATTTTACAAAATAGGGGAATGCCGCGATCGGCGGACTTTGACCTACAGACGCAGTAGCCGGCGTCACGAGACTCTAATCATGTATATAATGAGCACTGCACTAATCAGCGTCTCCGTGGCACACATAAGGCAGGGCTGTGCTATATAGCTCTTTAAGAATTGCATCGCCGGTTCGAATCCCGCCTGATGCACTGTGCGCCGTTACGGCAGTATTCCACCGATCTCACGTTGTTTTACGTGACGCTGCCCTGTGGTCATCGCGTTCCCGATCGGCCGCCACATCTTATTAAGCCAAGAGCCTGACTGTTTGTAACTGTTTGCATCCTGTTTCTTGTGCTTTTTTACTGAGGGCAATCATATTGATCATTGATATCAATTGCAACACCCAGAGGAATAAAAATCAATTTTACAAAATAGGGGAATGCCGCGATTGGCGGACTTTGACCTACACATGCAGTAGCCAGCGTCACGAGACTCTAATCATGTATATAATGAGCACTGCACTAATCAGCGTCTCCGTGGCACACATAGAAAAGGCAGGGCTGTGCTACATAGCACTCTAAGGATTGTATCGCCGGTTCGCATCCGGCCTGATGTTACGGCCGTTTCCGCGGTCTCACGTTGTTTTACGCGAGGACGCCCCCTGTTCATTGCGTTCCCGATTGCCCACGACATCTTATTAAGTCAAGAGACTGACTGTTTGTAACTGTTTGCGTCCTGTTTCTTGTGCTTTTTTACTGAGGGCAATCATATTGATCATTGATATTAATTGCAACACCCAGAGGAATAAAAATCAATTTTACAAAATAGGGGAATGCCGCGATCGGCGGACTTTGACCTAAAGACGGAGTAGCCGGCGTCACGAGACTCTAATCATGTATATAATGAGCACTGCATTAATCAGCGTCTCCGTGGCACACATAGAAAAGCAGGGCTGTGCTATATAGCTCTTTAAGAATTGCGTCGCCGGTTCGAATCCCGCCTGATGCACCGTGCGCCGTTACGGCAGTATTCCACCGGTCTCACGTTGTTTTACGTGACGCTGCCCTGTGGTCATCGCGTTCCCGATCGGCCGCGACATCTTATTAAGCCAAGAGCCTGACTGTTTGTAACTGTTTGCATCCTGTTTCTTGTGCTTTTTTACTGAGGGCAATCATATTGATCATTGATATCAATTGCAACACCCAGAGGAATAAAAATCAATTTTACAAAATAGGGGAATGCCGCGATCGGAGGACTTTGACCTACACACGCAGTAGCCGGCATCACAAGACTCTAATCATGTATATAATGATCACTGCATTAATCAGTGCCCTGTGGCACACATAGAAAAGGCAGCGCTGTGCTATATAGCACTTTAAGAATTGCATCGCAGGGTTCGAATCCGGCCTGATGCACCGTGCGCCGTTACGACCGTATTCCAAGAACCTAACTGTTTGCGTCCTGTTTTTTGTGCTTTTTTACTGAGGGCAATCATATTGATCATTGATATCAATTGCAACACCCAGAGGAATAAAAATCAATTTGACAAAATAGGGGAATGCCGCCGAGCGACGGACTTTCACCCATCTCCATTGGCTTTACTCTCTTGGATTTGGCTACTGTACCACAGGACAAGATAATGTTCTGGTAGTCACAAATGTTTTTGACCCAGACCTTTCCCTCCCCTAATCAGAGAGCTTCCACCGTAGCTAATACTTGTGGTATACACCTGGTGGGGTGCATTCTTCAGTTACCTTATTGGTAACTGTCACGGTCGCCACAAAATCCAGGATACTTGGGTGTCCACCAAGTATGAAATTGTGGAGTACCTGGATGGAATTGGCACATACTATAAGATCAGGCTGTATTTAGAGGAGCTGTATTTGTCTGCCTGTCTGTTTGTTTGTTTGTAACTTATTTCCATGGTTTGTCTGTTTGTTTGTACCTTACATATATTCTTTGGTTTGTTAATTAAGTGTGCTTGCAAAGCACACTTATTGTTCTTCTTATAAGTTTTATTAGGGGTCCAAGCAGCGTAGCTGTAGGACCCCTATTGTTTCTGTACCGTTCATTTTTGGCCAAAATTCTTTAAAAGTCATACTGCAGCCTAAACCTTAACTCCAAAACTCTTCAAATTTTCAGGTATGGTTACCAGTACCCCCCTCTGCCCATAACCCAATTTTTGGGGTACTGCACCCAAAGGTGGCGCTGTTGGGAAAAAAAGTTAATTATGCTAATTTCTCCTTACCAGATTGACCTAGACTCAAAATTCTTTCATAATATTAATCTCTAAACTCAGATGCATCTTTTTGGCCCTGGTCTTATGGTCTAAAAATGTTTACTTTTGACACCATTTCATGGAAAAGCCAAACATTATAAAATAATCAAATCTTCACCAAAATTCTCACAGACAATGTTTAGACCAAGCCTCACAAAAGTCATCAAAATAATTTGGATAGGTTGTTCCATTTCAGAGATATAGACCAATAAAGTTCGACCACTCAGCCCATTTCTCTAATTGTATTAGCAGTTATCTCATACAATAAGTAGAATAATGTATGTAGATGTAGCAGTAACATTATAATAGTATAAATAATAATATAGATATATGCAGTGTATTAACAGAATATAATAAAACAGATATGTACATAACATACAGCTATGTGCAGTGTGGAAACAGTGTCAGTGTAGTGCAGAAACAACATTATAAGAGTAGTAAGAATAAGTCTATGTGCAGGACGAATAGTATAAAGATCAGTAGAATAACTATGTATAAATGTAATTACAGTAGGCTTTAATGTCACGCAAAAAGTACAACCAAAGCTGAGCTTGATCAACTAGAACGTCTAAAGAACCAGAACTTGAGTGTAGTTTTTTGCTGGGTCCCAGGCCATGTTGGTCTGAGGGGAAATGAGAAAGCGGACAGTGCTGCTAAGCAAGCCCTCAATGAAGAAGTCACAGAATCTCAAATCCCTGCCCCAGACCTTAAACCTATACTGAACTCTTACATCTCAGATAAGTGGCAATCTGAATGGGATTAATGTACCAACAACAAGCAAGGAATGTGAATTTTGGCACATTTTCATGATCCACTGGGTCGTTATGGGCCACACAAAATACGGTGTTGCTAAAATTACTCCTATTGTGGCTATTAGAGACATGCGCACACACACACACAAAAAAACATCACTAATGTTGTGGACATTCCTTTATTCTGAGATACATCAGTAGGCTCTCAAAACAATCCCAAACAGACATAAGGTCTTTATAGAGCAAATCTATATAGATTATTTGTCAAATAAACCAGTAAAACAGAATTAGGGGATGGAATATATAACATTCACACTCATAGCTCATATTTTTTAAATAAATCAGTGAAAAAGTATCCTGACAAACAAGCAGCAATTTAATGCCTTAGTCATATTTCATAATTTCAATTTTTTCTCTAGGTTAGCTGATAGCCCAGTTTGAGAGGTGCAAGACGCGTGACATTATTTATTTTTGCAGCAATCACTGCTGTTGTTTTATTTTATTGATTTGATTTTAGTCATAGAAGCTAAATTCGAAGGCAGGCCACAGGTAAAATCCAACGAACTGCATTCACTCCGCAAGGCAATAGTTGAATAGAGCTTTTGAGGTATTGCCACTGCTCCAACACTGAAAGGCACTGTTAGAATGCTTGGATCAAGCCAGGTTCAGCATAGCGTATGTCACTGTCTGCTCACGTTGGTGACCGGACCAGGGCAAGGACACTTTCGCAGTTCCCGCCGGAAATGCAGTCTAGTTTTGCCTACTGTTCAACATGCTGTCAACTAGTTGTACCCAGCTGCAAGCAGCCCATGATGCGTGGGCCAAGGATTATGCACACTGTTCACGTGCTAACTTTGTGGCCATACAGTGCTCAGCTCGAGAACCAATCAGAACTGTCAATTACCTCGCACCGGCGGATCTACGACCGCACAGAGTGGAGGAGGAACTTTTCCTGTCGTTGGAGTTCGGTGGATATTACAAGGACATTTCTCTGTAATCATTGCTACCGTGCGTCCATGAGACTGTAAGTCTTTGCAAATATGTTTGTGTGCTTATCTGCAGTAACATGTGAAACGTTAGTTATTATTATTCATGTGTAATTGTTGTCGCGTGTGGCGACACATTTGTTATTTCTTTGAAGGAACGGTAGCGTGTTCAGTATACAATGTTTACTCAGCTTAGCATTAATAAGCACTGCCTCTTAGAGCATCTGTGATTCGGTCGCATGCTTTGCTTGCTTTTAAAGAGGCGGTCTCCGTGTTCTAATGGTGCATTCAGAGCACCTCGGGAATGACAAGGACCGCCCCCATGGCTACGTTAGGCCCTTTCACACTGGCAAAATCGCCGCGATTTTATGTACCAGAATCGCGGAACGACTGTCCCTTTCACATAGACCGAGGCGGAACGGCGGGACAAAAGTCCCTTTCACACAGAGATTACGCAAAATTTGCGGGAAGAGGGGACGTCTTTTTGCTGTCTTTTTGTGTCTGAAAGCGAGGTGAAAATTTGCCGGCCTGCTAATCTGTAAACAAGTTCCGGCGATTTGGGGAGCCAGGAGGCAGGACCTATGGGCAGGACCAGCTAGCAAATTTAAACGTGACGTGCAATGGGGGCGTGTAGACTGATATGCGTAAGCCTGAATATGCACCCTTCAGATGCAGCAGGTGTGTAATTTTCATAAGCATGGCGGGAGTATTGCTGCGATTGTGATTGTAAATAAAGACATTGATGATACAGACCTACGTGATGATTCCTGAGTGAAGGTCTTTAGGCTATATTAGCAAATAGGCCTATGCAATGTAGCTATTTACACGTCAGCACATACAGCCTATACATATCATCATTTCTAATCAATATTCTAAACAGGTGCAGTTACCAAAGCAATCGGTATACAATGCATTAAGCATTACAATACCTATACTCTTGTTCAAGAGCATTATCGCCTGTCCTCGAACAATACAGCAGGCATTCCTAGCATTAAAGTCCACAATATTCTAAACAGGTGCAGTTACCAAAGCAATCGGTATACAATGCATTAAGCATTACAATAAGAAGTGTGAATTCACCGATTAGACGTCCACATTTGAATAACCGCGGACTTAGGCTGTATTTGTGAGCCAGGAGGCAGGACCTATGGGCAGGACCAGCTAGCAAATTTAAATGTGACGTGCAATGGGGGCGTGTAGACTGATATGCGTAGGCCTGATATGCACCCTTCAGATGCAGCAGGTGTGTAATTTTCATAACCATGGCGGGAGTATTGCTGCGATTGTGATTGTAAATAAAGACATTGATGATACAGACCTACGTGATGATTACTGAGTGAAGGTCTTTAGGCTATATTAGCAAATAGGCCTATGCAATGTAGCTATTTACACGTCATCACAGCCTATACATATCATTTCTAATCAATATTCTAAACAGGTGCAGTTACCAAAGCAATCGGTATACAATGCAATAAGCATTACAATACCTATACTCTTGTTCAGGAGCATTATCGCCTGTCCTCGAACAATACAGCAGGCATTCCTAGCATTAAAGTCCACAATATTCTAAACAGGTGCAGTTACCAAAGCAATCGGTATACAATGCAATAAGCATTACAATAAGAAGTGTGAATTCACCGATTAGACGTCCACATTTGAATAACCGTGGACTTAGGCTGTATTTGTGAAGTCTGGCGAATGAGTGAAGTGCACAGGAAGATTAAAATAAAAATATTTTAATAGAAAGAAATGTGCTTGAACTATTTACAAGTGCAAAATGAAACATCCAACAGTGCAATGTAGGCATATTATAACTATTTACAAACATGAACTATTTACAAGTGCAAAATGAAACATCAGTGCAACAGTGTATTATAACTATTTACAAACATACAAAAACATTCTAACCAAAGATAGAGCCCTATAGCTGCAAAATATGCAGTGCTAAAAAATGTTTTAAAAAAATCGCAAAATTAAAAACCACAATATGATCATTCCAGCTGCTGATAAGACGCAGACGGCCCGTTGTGTGACTCGTCCAGGTGTTAGCTGGGGAATGGTGGCGGAGGAGAGTGGTAGGACGCTGCAGCAGGTGCACGGTAGTGGCGTGGGGTGCTGTGCTCTGGTACAGGAACTGGGATTCTTGCAATCATGTCCCGCAAAAGGGAAGACTGCGACTGCATGTCCCTTTGGATGTCCTTAAACATGTTAGCCAACAACCCCATCTGCTCTGCCCTCTCCCGCCTGTCGGCCTCCCGTGCCACTCTCTCTGCCTCCTGCACCTCTCTCCGGAGCTGGTCTTCATGCGCGCGTTGGTTTTCTGAACGAATGCGCTCTTCCTCCTTGTCTTTTTGATCCAAGGCCAAGATCAAGTCTTGGATCTCCTTCACCACGAACTGGGTTTTGGTGGCTTTTTTTCGCCTTTTCGCTGGAGGTTCTAGATAACATAATATAACATACTTAGTCAGGTTGTTTCATAGGCAAACAAATCGGTGAAACACACAGGGGAATGCTATGCCCTGTAATTGCGAAAATGAGTAGGCCTCACCTCCTCTTCTCCCCTAAGGGCAAGGAGCGTCCAGATTTCTTGGTCTCCCCAGTGTGCCATGTTTTCTTTCTCCTTGTTGTTGTTGTTGTTGTTGTTGTTGTTCGTTCTGATCAGCTGATCAGTGTGTTTTTAAATCGCCCGGTGGTGGGTTGGTAGCGTCACTAGACGCCCACGTCCCCCCTTTCCGCTTTGACCCATTCACACTGGTGCCGGAACGAAAAAAACTCGGCAAAATGTCTAGGGGGCTTGGTAGTAAATTTGGCGAGACCTTTTGTCCCGCCGTTCCGCCTCGGTCTATGTGAAAGGGACGGTCGTTCCGCGACTGGTACATAAAATCGCGGCAATTTTGCCAGTGTGAAAGGGCCTAAAGTGTCTCGCCAAATTTACTACCAAGACCCCTAGACATTTTGCCGAGTTTTTTCGTTCCGCCACCAGTGTGAATGGGTCAAGGCGGAAAGGGGAATCTGGGCGGGCATTTCAATGCTATGTCCAGCCCACCACAGGAGATTGCAAATAAATCTAACTGATCAAAAGCAGCAATCGCAGAGACAGCACATTATGTCAATCTATAAATTCACAGTCTCCAGTCATTCAATGCCTGCTAGAGTTGACTGTAGCTTGGAATGCAATCAGTTGCCATAATAGGCTATCTTAAAATCCAGCGATAAAACAAAGCATGAACTCATGAGTGTCTGCCCTATATGGATATCCTCTGATTGTAATGCTTATCTAGGCGATATTTGTAACATTTATTTTGTATTTGGCCTGTTATAAAATCATGTAGACTTATTGAACAATTGAAATACATTAGGAACCGCAAAGTTGGAGACATGCATAAAGACATTGCTGCAAATTTAAAACCGGATTACTCTGGAATGGCTAACTGTGCAGGGGAATGCTTTACACCTTTATGTCCGGTAAGGTCTGCTGTTTATTCTGATATATGGTTTGTCATGTGTTGAGGGAAAGTTCGCGAAGTATTCCACCAAGATGAATGGGTAGGGAGACAGGCGCAAAAAAATATGATTAAATTAAAGTTACTTTTCTTGCGAACCGTTTAGTCAAAGTCAAAGTCAAAGTCAGCTTTATTGTCAATTTCTTCACATGTTCCAGACATACAAAGAGATCGAAATTACGTTTCTCACTATCCCACGGTGAAGACAACACATATTTTACCAATTTAAGTCCACAGACAAACATAACATTCAAGTAAACAAAAAAGTAAGTAAATAAGAGGGCACATATAATAATGAAAAAAAAAAAAAAAAAAAATAAGAGCAGCAAAATTTGGTTGAAATTGTGCATAGACAGTCAATAAAATACTAGTGCAAAGTCAGGCCAATAAAAGGCTTGGGTAGTTTTGTTTGACCTAAGTAAGAAAGAAAGTGACATAGTGGTGCAAGTTATGTAAGAGCAGCAGAAGTGTTGTGTTTTCAGGACAACAACAACAAGTTGTAAAGTGTACAAGTGTGCAAGTGTGCAAGTGGAGTAGTGCACGCAGCCATTGTGGGTCCAATGTCCAGGATGTTATGTAGCTGAGGGTGGAGGGGGGAGAGGAGGGAGAGAGTTCAGCATCCTTACAGCTTGGTGTATGAAGCTGTTGGTGAGTCTGGTAGTGCGGGAGCGCAGGCTTCTGTACCTCTTCCCAGAGGGCAGTAGATCGAACAGATTGTGAGCGGGGTGACTTGCATCACTCACAATTTTGGTCGCCTTGCGGGTGAGGTGGGTGGTGTAAATGTCCTTCAGGGAGGGGAGTGAAGCACCAATAATCCTTCCAGCTGTGTTCACTATGCGCTGCAGGGCTTTCCTGTTGCATTCAGTGCAGCTTCCGCCCCACACAGCGATACAGCTGGAGAGGATGCTCTCAATGGTGCTTCGGTAGAATGTGGTCATGATGGCTGGTGGAGCACTTGCTCGCCTGAGTTTCCGCAGGAAGTACAGGCGACGCTGAGCTCTCTTCGCCAGTGATGCAGTGTTGGTGGTCCAGGAGAGGTCTTCGCTGATGTGCACCCCCAGGAATTTGGTGCTGCTCGCTCTCCACCACAGCACCGTCGATGGTCAGTGGCAGGTGTTGGGTGTGACCTCTCCGGAAGTCAACAACAATCTCTTTGGTCTTGCTGACGTTCAGCAGGAGGTTGTTGTCCCTGCACCACGTGGTCAGATGGTCGACCTCCAACCTGTATTGAGTCTCGTCGCCCTTGGTGATGAGACCCACCAGAGTTGTGTCGTCAGCAAATTTCACTATGTGATTGTTGCTGTAGGTTGCAGTGCAGTCATGCGTCAGCAGGGTGAAGAGCAGCGGACTGAGCACGCAGCCTTGGGGGGCCCCTGTGCTCAGTGTGATGCTGCTTGAGGTATTGTTGCCAACACGTACTACTTGAGGCCTCTGACAGAGGAAGTCCAGTAGCCAGTTGCAGAGGTAGGTACTGAGTCCCAGTTTGTCAAGTTTGCAGATGAGTTGTTGTGGTATTATGGTGTTGAATGCAGAACTGAAGTCTATAAACAGCAATCTCACATATGAGTCTCTTTTTTCCAGGTGGGTGAGGGCTGGGTGGAGGGCAGAGCAGATTGCATCCTCTGTAGACCGCTTGGCTCGGTATGCAAACTGGAAGGGGTCCAGGGTGGGGGGGAGAATGGATTTGATATGTGACATGACAAGCCGCTCAAAGCACTTCATGATGATGGGTGTCAGTGCCACAGGGCGGTAGTCATTGAAGCAGGATGGAGCAGTTTTCTTCGGCACAGGTATGATGGTGGCAGCTTTGAAACATGATGGGACGATGGCTTGCTTCAGGGAAGTGTTAAAGATGTCTGTGAAGACATCCTTAAGCTCCCCTGCGCAGTCCTTCAGCGCACGACCTGGGATGTTGTCTGGACCTGTTGCCTTACGGGTGTTGATAGCAGCAAGTGTCCTCTTCACGCTGTCGGCAGAGAGGCACAGGGGCTGCTCATGTAGAGGGGGATGGGTCTTCTGTGGGCAGGTGCTGTTTTGTGCTTCAAAGCGAGCAAAGAAGCGGTTCAGGTTGTTGAGCAGAGGGATGTTGCTCTCACAGCTCTGTGGCGCGGGCTTGTAGTCCGTGAGGGCCTGAATGCCCTGCCATAGGCTTTGTGCGTTCCTGCTGTCTTTGAAGTGGGTGGTTATCTTGTGAGTGTATTCCTTTTTTGCTTCCTTGATGCCACGGGACAGGTTTGCTCTCGCTGTTCTCATGCCAGCTTCATCCCCAGCTCTGTAGGCTTTGTCTCTGGCCCTCAGCAGCCTGAGGACATCCCCTGTCAGCCATGGCTTCCAGTTAGCCCGAGTGATGATGTCTTTTGTGTGGGTCACATCATCGATGCACTTGGTGATGTAAGAGGTTACAGTGTCTGTATACTCCTCTATGTCTGTCCGGTTGTTGTAAGTGGCTGCCTGCTTAAACATTTCCCAGTCTGTTGTGTCAAAGCAGTCTTGAAGAGCATCGGAGGCTCCCTCAGGCCACACTTTTACCTGCTTACGAACCGGTTTGTTCGCTTTTACCCTTTGTCTGTATGCGGGCATTAGCATAACAGTTATATGGTCTGAAAGTCCAATGTGGGGGAGGGGGGTGGCTTTGTATGCTCCTTTGTGTGTAGTGTAGACCAGGTCCAGGATGTTATCTCCTCTTGTTGGAAAATCAACATGCTGGTGTAGCTTTGGAAGTACAGTTTTAAGATCAGCATGGTTAAAATCTCCAGTGAAGATGGTGAAACCGTCTGGGTGTGCCGTCTGTTGTTCACTGACAGCCTGGTACAGTTCACTGAGAGCCGCGTTCTTATCGCTGTTGTTGTTGGTAGGCGGGATGTATACTGCGACTAGCAGAATCGCAGTAATTTCCCTTGGCAGGTAAAAAGGACGGCACTTTATGATCATAAACTCTGCCAGTGGTGAGCAGTGTTTGCATACTACTACAGTGTCCCGGCACCATTCGTCACGGATGTAAACACAGATTCCTCCTCCTCGTGATTTACCTCCCTTTACAATGGCCCTGTCTGCTCGATAGCATGCTAGCTGCTCCAGTTGTACAGCAGAGTCCGGAATGTTGTCATTTAACCAAGTCTCAGTGAAGACGAGCACACAGCAGTTACTTACTGTCCGGTTCGTTGATCTCAGCAGTCGTATGTGATCCATTTTGTTGTCCAGTGATCGTACATTTGCCAGGAGAATGGATGGTATGGCTGGGCGAGTTGGGCTGGCCGCTAGCCTGGCCCGGATGCCTCCGCGCTTGCCCCTCTTCTGCTTCCTCGCACACCGCTTCCGACGCTTTCTTTCCGGGGGAGGAGTAGCAGGCGAGTCCGGTGTTGTTGCAGGCCGGAGTAGTCCGAGTTCCTTTAGCGTCTCTGTTGCAAAGTCCAGAACGCTGCAAAACTTGCTTTTGCAGATGTCGATTAAAAACTGCCTGCTGTACTTGTAGTACGACGTAGTAAGACGAGACGAACACATAAAACTTTCGGACAAACACTTTTTAAACGAACAAAACACCGTACGGTTAGGACAGAGAGGTCGCTGCGTGTGTACGCGCCGCCATCTTGGGTCTGTGTTTACCACAACAACTAACCACTTACATCGTTTAAAGGCTGAAAAAAAGCTCTTTCGAGTGATGCATGTGATGTCTGTGATGAATAGGCTACTTCGCAAGTAGTTCAGCAAATTTGGGTGGGACAGAAATACCTTTACAGAGCAGCAGTTCTGGCCATATCGGCTCTGGCTCACAAGATGTATTTCTTTAACCCTTTGCAGACTGTGCCGAACATTCCGTTTTTTCATACTTGATACCCTTGTGAGACAAAAAGGCTTATTGTGTGGCCATGCTACATGACAGAGATAAGATATACCCACCATTGTAATCAGGAGAACTAGCCCTTTAAAATGGTACATATCATAGTTAATAAGTTTGAGGGTAACACACATTGTTTTTAAACAAAACCTTCAAAATTCAACATCAAAAAACGTGAAAATATCAATTTGTCAAGATGAATCTTTCTTTTCACCTAATGTCTGTTGTAGATATAGTGTGCAAAGGATAGCCAGTGTTGTGTTCTCCTCAGTGAAAAAAAACAGAATCAATTTATCACCTTTGGTTCAGAAGTTATGATTAATTTACTCATAACAGTAACAAGTAGAATTTTTAAAGAGTAGAATGTTTTCATTTCCCGGTTTGGCATCTGACCTAAAAATACAGATATAATGGTCATGTAAAAAAATAAGCTGTTTTACCATCAAAACAAGCTCAATATGGGATGTCTTACTGTACTCTGAAGAGGCTAAATCAATTGTGGGGAGGACAGATAAAGGCTGAAAGACAGACTAGCTGATTGTAACTGCTTCTCTGTGTGCTTCATTCTACTATGAAAACAAGAATATAGAGACACTGGCACATGTCATGGGAAATAAATCATTTTATTTAGAAAAGTCTGTGTCTAAACAATGTGATTAAATAACCAGGAACAACAACTTCAGGTAAATAACATAAACATATGTTTACAAACATGCAGTAACTATTAGAACTACAAGAATGACAAGACAACAAAGATCAACAAATCTTACATGGTGAACAAAACATCAATTCATACTAACATTCACACACATATATATAAACAATTAAAACGTTAGAAGAAATTCAATACATTTAACAACCATACAGCATATAATTCGATACAATATATAATTATCCATATCATTTGCCCCACACATAAGGTGATACACTAACGCCACATTCACACCAGATCCGTGGTGTGTGCATTGTCCCAGCTGTGGCATGGTTGTGTGTGTGTGTGTGTGTGTGTGTGTGTGTGTGTGTCCATCTAAGCCTAGCAGACGATGGGGTGTAAATGCTATTGGAGTTGGTGTCTCTGTCTGTGTTGGAAGGATAGGCAAAGTGTATGCTTTCTACCTGACATGGGACTTGACCAAACTCAAAATAAAGAAATTGTCAGATAAGAAATATAGAAATTGAATTACAAATCTAACCAAACTATTATCACTATAATCCCTCTCATTATTGTTATAAGCAACACTCTTATCACAACCAGAAATGTGCTTGCGCCCAGATGGATGCACACACACACACAAACATGCTTACCCAGCTGAGGATGATGGAAGATTATCTCCTCCTGTAGCACATCATTGTCTTCTTCTTCATCCAGAAGCTACCCATCCATGTCCCATGTCCATGCCATCGTGGTCCTTGGAGTCATATTTGCCATCAGCAGTCGGCTGCTTTCACCTCAGTTGCACGTACTTCTCTCCCTCCATCTAAAATAACAAATCACAGGTCTGATAGTGAATAGGTTGTTTAGTTTTATTTTACATTACTTCCACATAATCTTAATCACCACCAACCATGACTCTTTTCACTAAAAGTATTATTGTCACTGGAGGACTCCAATATTGCTTGGAGAGGTAACATCACTACAGTAAGTGTTATTGCCTTGGCTAAACCATACATAGCATACCAGCTTACAAGCAAAAATTGATTCATGAACATGAGTCAGGAGATATGACAGAAAACATCTAAACAGCGTTTGCATACACATACACACCGTGCATAGGCTACTGCAGTTGCGTAAAGACAAAACACCCCCTTAGAAAATAATGTGTCGACGAGCAGGTTTGGGTGTATGAGCTCCCATCATAGTTAGCCACCCAAAAACCTCATAATCGTAGCAGCCAACCTTACAGCCTAAAAGCTAAACAATACTAAGACACATTTATAACAAATCTTCAGTCATGTATTCATGAAAACAGCAGTCAATGAATAAAATCCTTACGTTACACCATCGGTGATCAACACAGTCTTCACGTCGGTAACATAACATTAACGTTGTCATTCATGTCAGATGTTTCTATCTAAGTAAGCTAAGCAACTTGGCTACAAACAACTGTAAATTGTGCTATACATATTACGAAGGAATGAAAGGTTTATTTGACAATAAAATACCGATTAGGTGTACTTGACATAAAGTTGGCAGTCATGAAGCACGGGAGTGAACTTTATCGCGACTACGCGTCAAGGACATGTTGCAGCCTCTCCTGATGCTAACGTTACCTAACTTAGCTAGTTTTCTATCAGATGACAAGCAAGCAACATCGTTCAAAATAGAACAAATCGTTAAAGTTTCAGTCTTAGTAGGTCTGTAATCTTGGTTGACATATAGTAGCCCCCCAAAAATGACTGAAAATGATGAGTTTACTAAAGATTACGGTGTGCTAAAATACCAGCTGTCATCAGCTGAAGTGAACACACACACGCATTATGTTACGGCCATGCATACAAGGTGTAATTACCAGCAAAAATAACTTTTAAAAACGATTTTGAAGTAATAACATGGATAACAAGTAATAATAACATAAAAAGACTTGTTTTTACCTCAGATGATCCAGTAGTTTCTCCTTTAGACGACGTCAAGATCAACGATGCATAGTGCTTCCTGCTGTTTTTCCTCTAGTGGAGGGAGACGTCAACTCTTGATTTTTCCTTCACGTAGTAAAAGAAATTCGCGCCACAAATCCCTTAACCAATCATATCGCCAGAAAGCCTATGATGTGACGTTTTTGAGGAAGTTTTCAGTGATAAAATTGGTTGGGGTATGGCGGAGTTATTAGACTGAACGTCATCGGTACTGGGGTACCGAAATTAGAATGGGCCGTCTGCAAAGGGTTAAATGCATTATCGCTTCACTACCCAACACGCGAACAAGAAAGAAAAGAAAAAAGAAACCAATGTGCTTATGTCGCGATTTCCGATAGGCCCAGGCCTAGAGAAAAGACAGCTATGGTAACCTAACAATTAGGATTTGCTTTGCCTACACGGCTGTTTGGTTGTCCCAAACTTTGAGACGATCCATACTCGCATTAAAGGCACAATCTGTCAGGATTTCGTTTTATTTCATTCACACTCCACACGACAATCCAGTTGGGGGCAGCATGTAGGAAAAACAATGATTTGTCACAATGATTTGCTAGTGGTAGAAACGACGAAACGCACATTGCCCACGCCCTCCTCTCCTCCTCCCTCCCCCGTCTCCGTTTTCGCTACTGTCTATCCCTACAGTGGGTCCCCGTTAAGTTTGGACGGGTTCCTTCATGAATCACGCACCCCATTTTCTCAGCAGAAATGGCACAAACTGCAGTTGACACAAACAACCACAAGGTGTCACTTGGGTGCCACTACTATTTTTGATGCGACTGACTTACTGCTTCCATGACGCAGCGGGGGCACGGGAACTTAAATTGATCACGGTAGTTTAAGCTTACACTTGACAGAACATTCTAATATGAAAATGTAGATGCAATTGTTGTAAAATGGTGCAGCTCCTTTAAGAAAGCACCGTGTGCAGGGATGGAGAGAGAGAAAGCGAGAGGGGATAGGCCTACAGTATGTGTGTTAGAACTTAGCGTGTGGAAAAAGTACGTGCTGTTGAGACTGGAGCGAGTCATATTCAAAATAATGCAAAAAAAAGCAATTATCCTCATTCATTGCAACCAAAGCATGCCTGCTTGCCGACGTTCAAACGAAAAATATATCAAAGCACCTTTTGCGTTTGAATGTAGCACGAAAAAATGTTTAAACAGCTGGACAAATGATTTAGCTAATTGATTATATAACCTGTACACCAGCAATTGTTGAACATTTACCTGTACAAGTACATTGACAGTAGCCCAGCCTAACAGCATGTTGTAGGCCTACTGTAGAAATTTCACTTAAATTGCAACCGCAACATGCCTGCTTGCCAACGTTCAAACGACAACGAAAAAGATAATAAAACAACAAGAGGGTTGAGTCTGAATGACACTGAGTTTTTAGACACTGAGTTTTTGTAGTTAAGAAATATTTTCGTATAAAAAAAATGGTCATTCTTCAATCTCCTTCACTGACGCCTATGGAAAAGGCTTAACGTCCCAAAACAACGATCAATGATCATCAAATTTCTCTCTCACATTGCTCCTCATAACCATCTATAAAAAAGTGTTTTTTCTTTTCTTTTTGAGCACATCCGAATCCCAGGACATAACGCACTGGACCTTATAATAGGCTCGAGATATAATTCCAAAGGGGGCAGATAGGGGCCACTGCACTTAAAACTTAAAAAGATGAAGCTTTCCGAACTTTGAAATTGCGATTGGGTGAACGAAGCTTTTCGAAGTTGAACAGGCTATTAAAAACTATTTGCGCACCTCCATGTCACAGGAGAGACTGGGCTCTCCCTTCTATGAAAAAGACGTTAGGTTACCTGCAAACTGGCCTATGATTTCATTGCTGAGTTTGCGGCAAAGCAAGAAAATGTTTTTTTTCCAGAGTCAGGATATGGCGAGTCAGTGTCATTTATTTGTCCAATGTTAGCCTATAGATACAGACCAGTACATCTTATCAATAGTTTGAATGTCGTGTGTGTTTCTGCTCATTCACAAATACCGTTCAGCACAATGATTCATGCCCAATTAATTCCCCCTGTTAAAGTGTTCGCCTTTGTTACACTATTTGGTTTCGTGATGTAGCCTATGATAAACACCATATGGCCAAATATGTGACTCAGCAAATGTTATAGGCTATACAATTGAATTTCCCCTCTTAAAGGCAAGCTGGTGTAGCTTATTAGACTAGGCTACTATTAAAATACACCAACGGTAGCCTTGGCTATGTGTAAAGTAAGCTATCGCATGATTTCATGCATTGTGTTCATGCAAGTGAAAAGGGCCTTGCATCTGTCAAGTTCGCACAGGGCCTCGCATCCCCTTGCGACGGCCCTGCAGCTCCTCCTAAGACAGCGAGGAAAAAGTTAAAATACGCAATAAACCCGGGAAAAGTTGACAGGTTTGTTTCGGTCAGGGTGATTATTTGTGAAATTGTGCAAACGACAGCCTTTTCAAGGCATTTCAAGGAAGGAGTCGTAGCATGCAAGCTCCCAAATTGACCCAGTAGCCTAAGGCATCAATAAATTGTTGGGACTGGGGAGGGTCATGCGTTTTTTCTCAATCATTTTGGAGGGTCATAGAAAAAATTCTTGCTGGCGAGGGAGGGTCATGTCTTTTTTGACTAACGCTCCCAAAACTCCTCCGGTAGCCCCTTAATTAAATAAATAACGAACAGTCCCTAATTGATTAATAGCCTAGGCCTACACCAGCAATTGACCTGTACAGGACATTGACAGTAGCCCAGCCTAACAAGCAAATGTTGCAAAATACATCAAAAGACGCAATTAATCAGAAATAAATAATGTAATCTGCATCGCTTTATTTAACAAACTGCAAGCAACAAGAGCATTGAGTTCGCTGTAGGCCTAAGGCCAAACCCAAGAGCAAAGCCTATCTGTTAAGGCAGTCGATAGGCTATATAACGAGCTGTGTGCCTGGAAAGACGATAGATGACGGCTCTGGTCATCTCATACCCTCCCCCCACTTCCTGTAGCCTACCATTATGATGGCCTGTAGCCTAAAACGACTCGTTGCCGTTTTGTGACATTAAGCTTTTTCACGTTAAGCCCCCCTCCCCCATCCCCTTCTTTCACAAGCAGTGGGGGAGCGCGGGGCACAAAGTAACACTTTATGGTAGACAAAGGAGGGTTCTCCGCGCTTCTGTCGTTTGGCCACAATCCGTTGCAACCAGGCCAGGACAGATATTTTAGAGAGGAGAGACGCCGGTGCAGCTCAGATGTCTTCTTAATTTTCTTTATTCTTTAGTAAAAGGTGCAGAACATTATTAAACTTTGACTAACATTTCGATGTGTCGATGTTTTTGACTAACGAACATCGGAAGTTAGTCAAAGTTTAATAATGTTCTGCACCTTTTACTAAAGAATAAAGAAAATTAAGAAGACATCTGAGCTGCACCGGCGTCTCTCCTTCTCTAACACTTTTTGGCTTTGGCTAAATATTTCTAAAATCATTTGAGTTTCACTAGTCACATGTTTTAACAAGCAACACTTGTTATTGAACTAATAACAGACGTGTGTCGAAAATTGACTTTATTTTCCATACGGAGAAATAACATATGCAGAGTCTAACCAAGGTCAATCTTGCCAAAAAACCCTCAAACCTGAAAACACATGAGGCAAAAGTGGAAAACATCACAAAACAAACTAAACTAACACGCGCATGTTTTTGTATTGCAATCATTGTAGCCTACAGTTGTAACAGCGCGTAACAGTCGTTTTACTCCCCGGATGCGCTCATTATAAAGAACGTTTAACGTGTCCCAAAAACAGCTATCAATTAATCACCAAACGTCTTATAAACAAGTATTGCCAGGAGCAACACCTTGCAAAAAATGATAACAATAGGCCTAGGCCTTTATATGGCTCTGCTCCTGCCTAGATTCAAACTCAGAACTGCCTGAAAGTTGCAGACCTGTTCTGGAAATACGTGCATTAACCCAGTGTTTCTCAGTGTGGTCCGGGGACCACTGGTGGTCCGCAAGCTATCCCAAGTGGTCCGCGAGCAGACGTGGTAAAATATGATATAGATGAGTTGTTTGCAATATTGAACCAACTTGTATGTAAATCCAAACAGTTCTGCAACACTGTCTATGTAAGCTATGCCAGTTTAAATCATATGAATCCTCTGACACAAAAAGCAAAGTGAAAATACAATAAGCAAGGTGGTTCAGTAGGCCTATTGTGCTGATATACTGTTGAAGTAGGTCTAATCTATTTTTTTTTTAGCTAGGTGGTCCATGCATTTTTTATTGGTTAAGTGGTCCTCCATCTGAAAAAGTTTGAGAAACACTGCATTAACCCACTCGACCGTCAGACAACGCTATCTGCTTCGAGTAGGCCTATTGGGTAGGACTGTAGCCTACACTGGTTGCTGTGGCACAGTCTTGAGTGACCGAATTAGTTTTTCTTTGTCATATGAATGCTGTCATTTTGTTAACATTACTGTTAAGGAGATGCTGTAGGCAAAGTCTATATTTCAACCTCGTTAGTGTAGTAAAAAAAAACAGAACTATTCACAAGGTTTCTGGGCAGCATTTTTGTTCTGTTAGCAAGCGAACTTCTCATGACTACCGACAAAATAGCCTACTGCCAGCTGACGAAGCTCTCATTTTAAAACATTACTGAGAGACAGACACTGTACAATCAAGAAATCTTGCCACTGAATCCAAAACTATGTTTAACATTATGTACAAGGCATAGGCTACAGTGGACTAGCATGTTGCAGGGGCTGCTAAAAACACAGAGAAACGCACTGAAAACTCGGCCAATCACAGCCCTTGCTGTCGAATGTGCCGTCTGGTTCGACCGTGGAACTCCACAGCGGACTATGCTGCCCCCAAGCAGCTGCAGTTGTACTTACATTTCACCATTCACCATGATCGTGAATGAAGTGTCAATTTTTAACTGGGACCCACTGTATGTGTCTATCAGAGAATGTCTCTGTGTCTATGGTCGCCGCCTAGAAAAAAAAAACTCCTAAATCCGGAAAATGTCTTCTTCAAGCGGCTCACCCTTACCCGATCACTACATATAACAGTTTTTATTAACGTTTTGCTTTTCACACTGGTATTGTTGGTAATGAGACATTTGAGAAATAAATACAAATTTGCTAGCGGCATTTGGCAAGCTAGTCTTAGCAAAGGCTAGGCCTAGCCTGCGTGTAGTAGCGATTGTATGGATGGATAAAACTGAAAATAGTAATAAGGTATTTTTTTCGGGTGGAGACTGACGACGAAGATTACATCCCCCCCTGCATCGAGTCAGACAAGAGTGGGCAAACGTAAGGGCCAGGCAAAGAAGAAAAGGCCTGGGTGTCTAGTGTCAGTCCCAGACCTGGAGAGAACAGTACAGGGACGGCTCGGGCTGTCAGAGCAGCCAGAGAGCGCGCTGACCAGCAGAGGCGTTTGGAGAACAGTCACCGTGAGAGTCTGGCAGCAACACAGGTGTTCTTGCTACGTAGCCAGTAACTAAAATGCTCCATGTAGTCAGTGGTTATAGCCAATCGTTCTGTTTACTATTAGAGGTCATTATTATTACCATTTATTACACGGCTCTTTATAATGCTGTAGAATGCTCCATTCACTCCGATGGGACTTCCCAACGTCCTACGGTCTGATAATTTTTAATACCGGACCGTTGCTAAGTATAACCAGAGAATGTCAAGGAAAGTGAAACTCGGCAGGCCACGGCCAGCGCCATAATGACCGCCTTACAGAACGTTATTCCTTACACAATCATCCTCTACAACTAACAATAAAACTTCCCATTCTAAGAGCACAGTGGCTACATTTCATGTAACATAAAGAATACCTGAATTATGACTAAAATGGTATGTTCATCTTTTCCTTTGCACCTGTAGGCTATGAGTTCATATTTAAAACTATGGGCACAAATGTCAAGAGCCAAAGCTACCACTTGAAATTACATTAGTTTAAACAACTCTTTAACAACAAATAGATTCTAAGAAGTCAGGAACAGGAGATAAAAGCATGATGTTAGTATACCAATCTTGATCAAAGAACACTTTCAGGCACAACCAATGTTTCACCAATCCTGATTCTTGGTATTATAAAACTACAAGACAGGAATAAACTTTACATCTACCAAGTGCAACAACATGAATAGAAATGTAACTTTTGGACTATATGAGGCAGGAGGGAAGCAGCTGGGCACATGGATAGTCCTTAGCAGTCTTCAACAGCAAGAAGTTGGGCTAACGAGTCAGTCTTCATGTTGATGAGCCACAGGAAATGAAGAGGTGATCTGCAGCAGGAAATTCAACCTGTTGACACACCAATCTGAATGAAAGAACATGAACAAATCAGAGCAGGACATGACCTCTTAATCTGGGGGTTGGGACCCCATTGTGATTGAAAACTGCTGGAATTAGTTCTTAAACATAAAGCTACTGTGTCACTAGTCACTGTTTCTACTGTTTTTTTAAAGCCTACTTACAAAGATAACTAGATTCCTCTAAATATTACAAACAGCTTATGAAACAGCAAGACTGGCATCTGTCTGGGGAGCAGGGTTTGCTTGACCAACTTTTTAGGAACCTCTGCAGCAGGAAACAAATTCCCAGAGGAAACTTTTGCTTCTCATTTGTATCCCTTCTGTTGCTAAGGAGGCAAAATGGTGATTCTCTTTTAAGGATCATTTAAGTATTACTTTTGTCACAATTATTTCTCCTAATTTTGCCTTAGGAGAAATAAAACAAGCAAAAGATGAGACACATAGCAATAAGACAAGTAGGAGTCACATAAGAGATATTAGTTTGAGAAGCAGGAGAAGTACAGGAGATCTCTTATATGTTTGAGTGTAGTCTCATTTACAACTTGTTTCTCCTTAGGAGAAATAATAGAGCAAATGAGGAGACATTGCAATGAGAAACTGTTGAGAAGTAGGAGTTACAATTGAGATATCAGTGTGAGGGTCAAAAAATAGGGCACTCCATAGCATTTCAAACTTTTATTTTATAAAACCAAGCAAAACAGTTGTACTTTAAAAATGGACTTTAAGCAATGGGAGCTTGCACAGTTGTACTTTAAAATGGACTTCCAGCAATGGAAGCATGTTAATGCCTTGATATGTTCTTTTTAAAAATTGTGTATTCTTATTTTTTTTTTTTTTGTGAGTGTGTATGTGAGTATTATTTTTAAAAGCTGCACAAGCAAATTGCATTGTACGGACCAACTGCACAATGACAATTTAAGTCTATCTATAAATCATACAACATGGAGAAATGAACTAATAAACAATAACATAAACAAACTAAACTTGTGCCAAAACGTGCCATACTGTGTACAATGGTGGATGAAAGCGTGGGCTGGTCAATCTGCGTCTTTTATCCTGGTGGTGGAACCAACCAAAGGGAGGAGGGAGAGAAGAGCAGAAAATAGAACATTGTTAGTTTGTGAGCCACTCAAAAATACAAAGTAAGACATATGTTTGACCGTCTGCTTTCATAACTATGGGAATTATGATACAGCACAAAGATCAGACACACCTTATTAATCACTTAAACACAGAATGGGGGATGTGATAGCTACCACTCACATTTGCTATATGTTGCCCAATTGAAAAACAGATTGTATTGATATATTTGTCAAGCTTAAACAAGTTTGTTGAATTCCCTCACCTCATCTAGTGAGTAAACTGTATTGTCAGGCTAGGATTAACCCCTATCCAGCTTACCACTAGGCAAAACCTTGTTTTGGTTGGACTAAGCCTATTCAGTGTAAAAAAAAAAATGGGCATCTGAAAATAGTTTAGTTCAGAGTCCTGATGTCAAAAAAGTAATTTGGGCAATTTTTTTTGTCATCTGGGAGCTGGCTCCATAGTCAGAACGCATAACAACTAAATGCAGCGTTGCCTTGTTTAGTTCTGATAGTGGGTTTCAACAGGAACATTTCTCCTGTGATCAGTGAGGTTTAAGTGATGAGTATTGCTGGAACATGTCTCACAGTCTCATTGAAGGGCAAATCTAGTGTAAACTGATTCAAAGCCTTGTTGTTCGAGCTCACCAGGCACTGTCCAAAGGACAAAGAACAATAAAATGTGTCATAACCTAGACAAGTTATGGACAAGAAAGTAAAGCTGACTCAATATGGCAAAAAAGCCTTCGGTATCTTCTTTCCATTACAGGGTTTCCCCAGGTTTGATTTCCCCGATTTTCGATACTTCTTTGATAATTCTTAAAAAATGTATTTGATTTGGGGGCCCAGACCACCTTGACATCATCAGTAATATTGAATATAGTGTTATCATTCACACCAGTGGGCATCCTAGATTCTGCTTGACTCTTTCCACACACACGGAAAATTTCTTTGTTTCTATTTCATATACCTTCGAATTCATATAAAGTGTACAGTTAATGTATAGTATTTTTTAATCTGCATAATTACTATTAATCTGCTTAATTGCTAAACATATTTAGTCATTTGAATACTTAATATTTATTTTTAAACTATTACACCTAGGCAAATTTTAATGTGGTGTGTAGGCCTAGGTGTAATTGAGTGTTTGTCACTTTAAGAAATACGTGAGTGATTACTGTAGCCTTCAGTCTCACGGTTTTAGGCTAGTGAATAATAGTTGCACATACAGTGGGCAGTGCTTCGACTTGGCCAGCTTCACTCGCGGTCCGCGCGTGGGATCATGCGGTATCACGCGACTTTAATTTGTATTTTCCCAGTGTGACGCTGCAACAACCCAAACAACCGGTAGATGGCTCACAAGAGCAGGGTGTCTCGTAAAAGAAATGGAGCCTGGAAAACCCTACACAGACTTCACTACAAACTTTAGCAGACTGGTTTAGAAATAATTTAATAGCCAGAAATATGCCTGCCCTGCCCTAATAAAGAAATATTTGGTTAACTGCGAGTGAATCCCGTTTGCAGCCGTAGAAGAAACGCAGGACAAATTAAACATTCTGGTTTTCTCCGAGTGCAACGATGATAGACAGACATCATTTGGACAAAATATAGAGCATATTAACCTCCGTTGCTCAGTCAAATGCCTTCCTGTTACGTCCTGTTATCACGGAGTTACAGGCGATAAACGATTTTTGATGGTCACAAGTTTACTTCATTAGCGGTTTATTTTTTTGATTATTAAAGAGTGTTTTTCATTTAAAGGTTTGACTTAGTGCTTATTCAGTAGAGCATTTAGTGCTCTTCCCAATCCCAGACGTTCACATTGCATGTTTGTTTGTAATGGATGCAACCGCAAGATACGCTTGTCATAGGCGCCGATACCGTGGATGCTCCGTCTCTCGGGCACCCACTGAAAACATCGAGCACCCACGTCTGACAGCTTACAGTCCCGGCTAAATTTACATTCATTTAAAATCAAACATCGCAGTTTATGTTAAATTCAGCATCTCTCATAATGTGATTGGATATGTTGCTGTCAATTCCCTACTTCATATACTAACCACCAATGAGAGCGTCTCTCGTATGAAAATTCCTGACACTTCCCACCTGAAAAATTAACGCAAGGCTTTGTCTGGTCTTCAGCCCCGAATGTTTAAAATGTATGTAGCCCTGAATATAATTTTAAAAGTAGTCTGACAAAGCTTATTGTTTTGTGACACAGCTAAACACTGGTACCTCATAGAACGTCTAACATAGCCTAGGTGGTCGCAACTCACAAAAGTAAGCAGATAGAAAGGACTCTGCGACAGTGAACAACAAGGAAGGTGGCTATGGCAAACAAAGAGCGGTTGTTTGAATCGGCGTTGGCGTCAACTTTGGAGGAGTTGGACTTGTGCTTTTCTTTGAAAGTTGAGCAACACAATGCACTTAAGTCATTCCTTTCGAAGAAGGATGTATTTGCCGTTTTGCCGACCGGATACGGATATGGTCGTAGCGCTGGCCTATTGCATGCCTAGGCAGTTTGAAAGACAATTCTCTGCCCGCCCCTTGGATTAAGCGAGGTGAATGGCTCGATTCCAGACTATACATTTCAATGATATAGGATGGCCCACCAGGCTAGTTTTTTCCCCCATTTCACCTTGCTTGCAGGCAAGTATAATTAAAATTGAAGACCTTCGTTTAAAAAATTAAGACTTTGGCAACGGAATTTAAGACTTTTTCAGACCTTAATTAAGGAACATGACATTTAAGACCGTTTAAAGACTTTTAAGACCCCGCGGCTACCCTGCATTATGTCAGGAATACCAAAAGTACTTCTATACAGCTCTGGGCTATACCAAAGTCCTTTTAGGCAAGTCCCTCCACTCGGCGGCCATATACCAACGTTTTATGGGCACTCATCGGGCACAGTCTTTGGGTCGAACTGCGCGTGCGCAAGGCTTCACGACACCAATCTTGCTCCAGCGGCGAGATCACAACACATGATTGGCACGATGTCTTCACAACACACCATATGATTGGCTCAATGTATTCACATCACACCACATGATTGGCTCAATGTATTCACATGTCAACGTTTTGCCGAGGAAGGGGTGGGATATGTGTAGACAACGGCCATATTGGTGTGACAAACTAGCCCCATGCATTTCTATGGAGTATTTTTTGAGCGCTGTGTCTCCTCATTAGAAAGTGTCTGGCTATACTTCCCTGTCCATAACTCAGAATTGGCTGTGCCACATTTTCTTTTTCCTATGAACAGCACACAGTGATTTCCAACAAGAGCTATGGATCAATTCATACCGGATTTGTCCTTTTAAGTGATGTGCTTTGAGGTGCCACCCCAAATCCTAGTCTACGATTGGCCATTAACATGGTGTAAGGCGGGACCTTTCTTGATGCACTTGCAGCAGTGTGAAGTGTCAGACGTCAGAAATGTAAGTGGCAAACACACTTGCCTTTATTGGCCTGCGCACAATTGAACTGCGGAACGAAAGGTTTCCCCGATCAGGAAATACTCCTTAATACGCAACTTTGTGTAGGCTTAACAGAGGTAGCCTAAATATCGTGCCTATGACGATGATAGGGCTTTGACTCCGAACTTCGTTATTCGAATATAATTCGATTATTTTAAAAATTAAAGATATTCGAACGAATGTTAGGGATCTCTTAATATTCGAACCTGTAGCCTATGGAAATATGTTTTTGTAAATGTATTTGGTTGTAGCCTAAACGTTGTTTTCAATTCAGATTCTGAGGTTTTTTTCACGCCTTCTGAAGCGAAATCGCGAGCTCATTAGCAAGGCTATTATTGGCCATCTGGGCTCCTGTAGGTTAGCATCCTGGCTGGTTCGCGCTTAGTGAGCTCAGCTCCCACACAGACATTTTTATTTTAAACTTAACCTTCCTCTGATTTTAATCACCTTAGTTATCAATCAAAGCAAACAGGGAAAAGAAATGGCAACACAATCATTAAAAACACTCAAATAAATAAATGTGCAGATAAGTCTGAATGAAAAGCAGCACTGGTTGAAGCCTGGAAATATTGTAAACAAAGTAACGTTAGCTTAATTTGCTAGTTTATCATAGTCTATGGTTAGACTGTTCAGTTTCCCCACGTGTGTTTAAGTTTCAATTGAATACTTTTTCTCCTTGGGACAGGCCCGTTTGAGTCTTGGAAAATACTTTTCCATTTGCATTGGGATTGAGATGATTAGAATTTAGCAGTCAATTTGAATGCAGTAGTTTTGAACAAATTCGTGCAGCGTGCTAATGATGCTAACCGGATTTAATAGCAATTTAGCCAGTCGTTTTGCACGATTAATGTTTGGATTACATGTGCATGCTGAGGAGGGATGCGCCTGTTGAGAGGGAGAGAGAGAGTGCACGGGGCAAGGAGAGTCTGTGTTGAGGTAACATTAGGCCTACTTCTACCGCCTACTCTGGTAGAGTTTGACATATTACAATGCAAGATATATTTAGCCTATTTTATTTATGGACAACATAAGGCAGGAGGTGTGTGTTGCTTTTTATTATGAATGTTCTATCGAACGTATTTTTTATTGATATCGATTACATGTGCGATACATATCGCTATCGTTGTATCGCCCAGCCCTATGCTCAATAATAAAAATTTTGACACACGCATAAATACTCAGCCTTTCATGCACGTAGTCTATTGACATTGACTGATACACTGCCCTCTGGTGGACAGAACAAATAGAACTTAAGTTTGATACCAATATTGGTCTTACTGAAGGCATTTAATGGTTAAAATATTATTAATACATATTCGAATATATTCAAATTTTAATATTAATAAACAAACGAACTTCGAATATGATTTTTGGGCAAAAGTCAAAGCCCTAGACGATGACTGCTTTGAAAAAAAAAAAAACATTTTTTTCACTTGTCTCGCTGGATTGAAGGCAGAATGTGGGCTGTTGCGCAAATAGATGAATGAGGGTCGGGAGATTCCGTTAACAAAAACCTAAAGTTTTGCTAACATTTTCTCCATTATTATCGTAAAATATGTCTCCATGCAGGGCAGGGCTGGTTCTAACCTAGGCTAGGCTACTATATTTGGGTGGGCAACATAGCAAAGCTGTCAAATTGGATCAAAACTAACATAAACACAAAACAAACACAAAACAATCAGTACTATCTAGCTTGAGTTGCTGCAGCCAACAGCCAGGGATAGGCAGTATGTCTGATACATGTATGTAAAATACAAAATAGTATGTTGTCATTTTTATTTTATTTAGTTGGAAAAAAATGGCATCATATTTTGTATCAATACTTTATAGGTTTGTAGTTTAAAAATAGTGCCAAATTATTTTGGTAAAACCAATAACCTACTTTTGGCACTGGTGCTGACTTGTAATTTGCCCAGAGTTGTTGTGATCAGAATATTGAGATTCAGGGAGATAAGTTTCTTGAGAACTTTAGTCACCCAATTCAAACACATGGAAGTCATCCAATTCAAACACATGGAACCGGTTATGTGGTTGCCCTGCAAGAAGTTGCACCATGTGCAACGTGCACAATGTTTGCACACATCCACAATACACTCCTTCATACCAACCTCAAGTTTCTTGAGAACTTTAAATTTAATTTTTTTATTTTTTTTTATGTTGACCCGAAATCCTGGAAACCCAGGAACATCACGTTGTTGGGCAGTGAATGCATGTCGGCTTAACTAGATTGTGGTGGATCAATCATATTGCCTTCTTAAAATATTCTGTGGTCTCAGTTCACTGTTGAATGGGCCTAGCCTACCCTATGCTTGCTCAATATGCTTTGTCTAGTAGAGGTGCTTCAAATTGGCGCTTTTAAAAATCGCTTGTCTCAGAATAGAAGAGGTCCAGGGCAGGACTTCCGTTTCCGCCCCCTGCATGATGGCTGCTTGGTAATTGAGCTGCCGACCTTAGGACAATTAACCCACAGTTTACAAATGATTTAAAGTGGTTTCTCACTTATAAGTAAGTGTATTACTTTGTCTTTACTTTTGACTATAAAAATGAACCAAAACAGACGTAACAGAAACGAAGTAGCTAATAAATCCACGGCCACTCCAGAGGCTAGCGCAACAGTAGCTAATGAAGCAGCCAGCGCAGCAAGTGGGCTGATGGCTGAAGTTCTGACTGAGATGAAAGGAATGAGAAAGGACATATCGGAAAGGTTGGAGAAGATTGAGGAGTCCTTAAAAGGTGTGAATGAACAAATTCGAGGGTGTGAAAAGCGACTGGATGAAGTTGAGCAAAGAGTGAGCAACATAGAAGACCAGGGAGCTCAAACAGACCGACTACTATCCTACATGATACGCAAACAACGCCGCTTGGAAGCACACTGCGAGGACATTGAAAATCGTTCGAGGAGGTCCAATTTACGGATCTATGGGGTGAAGGAAGGAATGGAGGGCAATGAGAATATGCTAGTGTTCACGGCAAATCTGCTAAAAAAGGCTCTGGATACCCCATACCAAGAAGAAGATCTAGGTATCGAGCGCTCACACAGATCCCTTGTGTCAAAGCCTACTGAACCCAACTCCTCCAGATCGATTGTGGTGAAGTTCCTTCATTTTCAAACAAAACAACGCATCCTGTATAAAGGTTGGAATACGAAAAACATACAATTTGAGGGTAGCCGTATCACATTGGACAATGATTATTCAGCAGCACTGCAGCGTAAGCGCAAGGAATATGGAGAGATTAAACGCCAACTGAAGGAACGCAACATTAAATTCAGATCATCATACCCAGCAGTGCTGAGAGTTACCTTGGACGACGGAGAAGTAACCTTCAACTCAGCGTGGGAGGCCGCAGAACGACTTAAGCAGTTGGGAATCGACGTAAGATTGTCAGAGGCCGAAATTATGGATAAAGAGCTACATCAGCTGGGATGGATCAGCCAGTTTCGCCCAGGCGGAGAGCAGATATCGCGCACCCTGGTGAAAGATATTGAAGCCCTTTCTAGTTAAATATCCGACGAGCTTGAAGTGGTAGAGAGCGTCAGACATGAAGTAAGTTTGTCATTCACTTTAAGTTGAGGTATAGGACCCCTTACAAAGACATTCAGCCTTACTGACTCTCAGGTTGTGTGCGCTAATAACGAGATGCTGTAATAACGAGGTGCCTTACTGGTTTTCACGTGTTTATTTGGACTTATGCAGAGATTAATATGTTTTGCCACCATTATCCTGTTACTTCTGGTTATTTCCTTTATTTTTAAAACAGTATGTTGGAACAATTCTCAAAAGTATAGACTTATTTGCAAGCACGGTGGACAAATTCCAGGCGCAAAAAACAAAAAAAAAGATGGGACATTAACCCTTAATGAACAATCTTTTGTTGGGGATAGAGAGTTAAGACAAGGTTGCCTTACTTTAAAAAAAAAAGTATGCTCTCTTTTCATTTGATAATTTACTACTCATAATAATTTCATAATACTCTTTACAACTTGGACCTTTTGGTGAATCCACTAGCATCTACATTGAAATAGTGGGTAGTCCGATAAGGACTTTCAGGGGAAAACTAACGCAAGGATCTCATTAATAACTTGCGTTACTGTCTTAACACCAGACAGTATTGGCCCAGACTTAGACGGTCTGGTCACTCCTTTCCTTCTCTGTCACTGCTCTTAGTTTGGGTAGGAGGCAGGGATCTTGACTCATAAAGGCATGGGTCAACAAGTGGAAGTTACTGTTTTTTTTTCATGTTCCTGTAAATAGTTCTGTTTGTTTTCTTTTACCACTTTTATATGTTACGCACACACCTTGGAGTAAAATGCCTAAGAACAACGGTTGCAATGTTTCCTGCATTCAAGCTGATATACACCAAATCCCAACATGTCAAGCTGTACAGTAGTTACATATAATGTTAAGGGCATGCATAACCCCATAAAAAGAAGGAAAATACTAGACCAACTTAAACGAATGAACTGTAATATTGCCCTCCTCCAAGAGACACACTTATCCGATGCTGAACATAAGAAACTGACTAAATCATGGGCTTCACAGGTTTTCTATTCTTCCCATTCATCTGGATGTAGGAGAGGTGTAGCAATGTTGATAGGTAGATCGCTTCAATTCTGCTTTGACTCTCAGTTTCAAGACAAAGAGGGGAGGTATGTGTTGGTAAATGGTACAATAAGTGGAGTTTGGGTAACTTTGTTAAATGTTTATGCCCCAAATGATAATAGCCCACAATTTGTGAAAGCCATATTTGATTTAGTATTAGAGAAAGCACTAGGTATATTACTGATTGGAGGGGATTTCAACACCATGCTAAACCCGCTTTTGGATAAGAGCCCTATGTCTTCTGTCCATCCAACAACAATGAGTAGAACACTAAACAATTGTTGTGAGGAATTTGCTTTCATCGACGTTTGGAGACATTTACACCCAAAGGGTCGAGATTATACATTTTACTCACACCCCCACTCAATTTACTCTAGAATTGATTATTTTTTTATGCCTAGAAATGAATCATATAGAGCAGTTGACTGCTCAGACTTTGTCTGTCAGACCATGCACCAGTGTCATTGGTTTGGGATGTGGGAAAGGCAGTGTCCTCCAGCAGATGGAGGCTTAATGCCTCTCTGTTGGGGATGCCATCATTTCAGGCTTTTCTGAGAATGGAGTTTGCCCTCTACTTAGAATTTAATGATAAAGAAGATATGTCCCCAATTATACTCTGGGAAGGTGCAAAGGCGGTGTTAAGGGGAAAGATCATTCAATTTGCCTCAGTTATAAAAAAAGTAAGGAAAGCTAAACAGAATGATTTGGAAAAGCAAATACATGACCTTGAAAAACAACATAAAGAAAATACATCCACTGAAAATCTTCAGAAGCTCAAACAGGCAAAACAGGAACTTGAGGAACTCCTGACTGAAAAAATTGAAAGAAACCTAAGGTTCCTGAAGCAGAAATATTATGAGCATGGGAATAGAGCGGGTCGTCTCCTGGCTTCCCAGTTGAGGAGAAAATGCAGTCTAGCTACTGTCCAAAAACTCAAAAGTAACGACCCTGGCAAACCACCCATAGGAAAAATGTGTTGCTCATCTGCTGTTCAATCTCATCTCCTGAGATCAGTTTGAGCTTCTCATATTCATATCATTCTGTGATCATTTGTTTCTGGATTACTTCTCCTAAGGGTCCCTTAGGAGCAAGAGGTAAGCTTAAAAGAGACAAGACATCACTAAGAGATAGTTGAGAAAATCAGTTCAGCAATACTTGAGAAGTGGGATAAACAGAGGAGATCTCATAATTGTATGCCCCTGATCTCAATACGTCTTGGTTATTTTGAAGGACAATTAAAGAGAATAACATGAGATGAATCTGAGACTTTTATGAAACAAATCTGAGAAGTATGAGCCCTAAACAAGATCTTACCATTGTCTTAAGTGTGTCTTCCATGTACTGATTGTTTCTTTTACATGTCTTCCTGAAGCTACATTTGAGAATGATATCGGAGCCATACTTGAGAAATACGAGAACAAATTGAGAATAAATACAAAAAAATAATTATCTTTAGAAAAAAATACTAAAATAAACCCCACCACCACTCAATATTGAAAAGTTTAACACTTTTATTTGGGTATTACAGTACAATTCTATAACAGTACACCATACATATTTGATATATATAAATAAATAAATAAATAAATAAATAAATAAATACAAAACCAAAAGTGTCAGTCATCATTTACTCACCCCCTTACTGTTTTTTTTTTTTTTTTTTATCCTCAAAACCTAAGACTTCTACTCAGAAAGGGGGAGGGGGGAGTAGATGGTGACAATTTCTGGTGAACTATTCTGTTCAGTAAAACAGATACATTTACACAATTGGAACAAACACCATGTGAACTGGTGCATTGTATAAAGCAATCCGGCATATAGACAAAATTACCACTTCCAGATGATAAACAATGAAAACTGACCAGCTCTGCTGAGGTATGTGGAATAATCACACTTGGGTTTGGCTCAAACACATGAAACCATGTGAAAAGGAAACACAGTACCAGTAACACACATACTGGTGCTGGTCATGTAATTAGAATATTGTGGAAAAGTTTTTTTTAATTCCAGTTATTCAATGTAAAACATGAAACTGGAAAATTATAGATTCATTAGACAGTAAGTGATATATTTCTAGCCATTATTCATGATAATTTTGATGATTATGGCTTATATCTAAAGAAATTCCCAAATCAAGTGTCAGAAAATTTCTGACTGAATTTGGGGTTTTTGTTAGCTATAAGCCATAATCATCCAAATTAACATGAATGATGGCTATAAATATTTCACTTCCTGTCTAAGGAATCTATATAATGTACAAGTCTCACATTTACGAGTTTAAATCACTGAAATAAAATTACTGAAATTAAAATAACTTTTCCCCAATATTCTAATTATATGACCAGCACCTGTACTACAAAACCTCAACTTGGTACGGTCTTAACACCTCTGGTCCATGAAAAAGAACACACTCCGTACTACAAAACCTAAACTTAACAATGGTGAGAAAGAACACACTCCACATACTGTAGACTACAGCAGTGGCCTAAGCCTTAGAATTTGCTCTGGCCCTACATTTGTTGACAAAGGCTTTCTTGAGCTTGGCCTCCTCGATTTCATCCCAACCAGGCAGAGTGCCACATCTCAGGACATAAGCTGTAAGACAAGAGCATTACAAATTGGCATGAGTAAATTGACAAAAAGACTTGCCACACACCATACACAACTCCACTTCAGGTTCAAAGTATAGAACACCAGGTGGATGTCCATTTCAGTTCATAGAATTGGAAATCAGCTGATTGGTTTTTTGGGACAACCATAAACAACTCCACCCACCTCACATTTCTGAAAAAGGCTTTCAAAATGTGTGGGGATGTTTTTGGAAGGGGGAGGTTGAAGAGGGACAGAGATGAAAGGGGCTGACGAACTTGGAGGGAGAAAGGGAGAGACGAAGAGTGCTGCAGAATCCACCCTCAAACTTGTAATTTGAAAAACAATCCTTACGGAAATGTAATTTGCAAATAAAAATATTTTTCTATCACTATCCGGGGACATTCCTAGAATTTCCAGCCATTGCTTGGCCATATGACATTGAAGAGCCCCAAAAGTGCGGTTCAACATCTGCATTTGGGCCAAAAGGTTATGGTATGTTTCAAACTGTAGAGGGTGCAGAGAGCCATTTTCACATATAAATGGCACAAACATGTTTTTTTTAGATCACTGCTTGATCAAATTTCCTATTCTGATGCGCTATTTGGAATGTGCATTAATTTTCTATAACTGCACGGCTATGAAGTAGTTCCACTTTTTTTGTCCGTATCACATTTGCATATCCATTCGCCCAAATCGTTGTGAACTGTATGATGAACACAGGATTACAGTTTAGTGGCCTGACCGACATCTGCATCACAGCAACACTAACTTGTGACCGCGTTGGTTTTTGGATGGAGTCCGGATGCGTTTGGCAGTACGAGAAACAGTGATTTTACAAAAGCCAAGACTGGATAGAATCTTTGGATGCAGCACTTGACAATGACAGGTGGAACTAAGGAACCGCTTTTGATCATAGCAACCATCCATTTAGAACTAGTAACGGCAGTTTGTGCTGGTAAGTTTTGATTGAGGCAAAGTGTGGAGGAAAGTAGTTCTGCAAATGAGACTGTGATAGCTATCAAAATGTGTACATTGTTAGCAAAACAACTTAGTAAAGACGTAGCAACAGTACTAAGCAGTGGTATAAGCGGGATAATAAACTTCACGCCGTGCGTATATCGGAAATTATTGCACTTATCAAAGCGTAAAGGTCCATCTGCCTGCGGCATTGGGACCTTATAATCACTTCGAACGTGCAATAATTTCCTATGTACGCACAGCGTGGAGTTTATTATCCCTTACATCCTGGCCTGAAAACACAGAGCTTCATTTTGGGAAAACTTATTTAGGATTCCGTCAACCTTTTTGCGGTCAAGGACCCGTTTTCCTCTTCCTGAGGGGTTGTTGCCGGGTCGGCCAAAGGGGACTGCATTTTTACATTCCTCCAAAGTGAAGAAATGGTCAAAAAGTGCATGAAAGAGACGCATGCTGTTTGGTTTGGATGCTTGATGCAAGGCAGCAAGGCGGAATGAGGATATTAATATGCCGCTCCCAGGAAAGAGCTCCTGCTGGCCTAATGTAGATGTTGCGCCGTCATGATGCCTCTCTCCAATGAGCTCCAGTAGTGTCTGAAGCTCTCTGACCTGGCCTGGATCTGAAAGGGAGAAACAGTACAAACAATACGATAAAACAAAGTTAAACAGCTTTAAATGGCAGGAAAGTTCATTTTAGAACATAAAACCATGCCTATATGACAGGCCTTTTTCAGGGCAAATAGAAACAAGAATTAGATAGATAGATAGATACATCACATGAGACAGACAGACAGATATTTCATTAGATGTATACATCTGTGGGAGGAATATAATTTAGGCCATCCTTAAAAATATTTTCGTTTGCCGTAACCCGACCGACCCTGTCAATTTAGAACCGACCCAAATATTTTTTTTTTTCCCCTTTTAGTCCGACCGACTTGCCGGTTGTAAACTTGCGTTAATACCGACCAATTTTTACTCTAAACAACCAATACAAATGCAATAAAATAATAGTTCTTTTAGTAGGCCCAAGTATTGTGAATATATATTGCCTACATGCAAACGTGGCTCACTTAAAAAAAAAAACCTGTGGCGTCATCTCTACACCATTGGTTTTACGCATGTCACTTCGTTTCATTCACACAAACTGATAACGCTGTTACTAAGTTCTGGAAGAACTGTGGCCAGATCTTTTCTCATCCCTTCTCCCCCTAGTCTAGCGGTGACCGTGTCGGAGTATTGAAATTGGTTGTGGTCTATTCAGCATTTCTCAAAATATGGGTCCGCAACATGGAGACTGCTGAGTCGTGGAGTGAAATTAGGCCCGGTGCTTTATCTGATAATTTGCTGCGCAGTTGATCAAGAAACCGCGGATCGACGAAAAAAGAAAACAAACGTTTCTGCTATCGATGTCATTAAACATGGAGCCCTACAATTAAGTGGTGGTATGAGCATTCATTCAATGCGCGTCTGCACGAGAGAAACTGAAACTAATCGATAACGCTGGTATCAAAGCTCCGCTTCAACCTGTTGGAAGGCTATTTATTTATTTAACGAAACTTAATAGAACGACGTTGTTTTTTGTAACTTCCTTAGAAACAGAGCAGAGACTGTATAATACACTGTATAGCATTGAGTATTGTATAGTCAAATTTCAATATAACGTGGTCAAGAGCTACTGTAGCCTTCTTTCTGGGTACATGTAGATGAGCCCTATGACCCAAAAGTCTGCCATGACCGGGCCTCAGGTCAAAGAAGTTTGAGAAAGGCTGGTCTATATAACCTGCATCAGAATGAGGTTTGCAATGGTGCGCCTGAAGGCACGGGTTGAAGACCCAGTCAGTTACGTCACGATATGCACATTTGTGTAAATTCATTCCTAGGTAATCAACATGACCAAAACTGAACTTTTTTTTTTACTTTGAATCTTGAAAAAAAAAAATATTGACCTACCTACCGACCCATTTTTTATTTTTTTTGGCTGTTACTGCAAACAAAAATATTTTTAAGGATGGCCTTAACAAAGCACAAGTTTCCTCTAGGATTTTTTTAAGCAGTGGGGGCCTGTCCGAACCACACCCCCCCCCCCGTCCCCCGGAACTGACAACTGACACTTCGCTGCAACACAAACAATTATATGTATTCACCTCTATTCACACAATGAGGCATTATTTTCAGTTGTGATTGAGCTGTATATTTGGAGAATCTACAACAGGTCTGCACAATGAATTTTGAAAGGCAACTGCGTCTATTGTGCGTCTGCCCCATTTCTGATACCGTGGGGGAAGAAAATTAAACCGTGGGGGGCCGCCACTACCAAATCAACATAGAGGAAACACTGAGTTCAGCATTACACTGACTTACACTTAACCCTTTAGAACCGGCCCATAAAAATTCTCAGAACTTGTGAACCAGCTTAGAACCGTTTTTATCTTATACCATAGTCTTTTCTGCCTTTTTTTAAGGATAGTTAAAACAGTATGTTTATGTGTTCAAGGCCCAATCACTAATAAAACAATTACATCATGAATTCATTAGAAGAACTTGCATTACTTGCCTATTCTTGAGATAACTTCATTGATTCTTCTTTTTTCATGAAGGATTTTTTCAACCTCCCCCTTGCATCCATCACATGGTGTCCATGCATTTTCTTCCTGCTGTCCAGGGATGTTGCCCTCGTCAGAGGAGTTGCATGCATCTCTCCTGTTTGGTGCCAGGTGAGCTGCATGGCCTCTGTCGGGTGAAGGACCAGAGGTGTTGAGGTCAGACGGTGATGGGCTGGGTGCATTGCTTCCGTAGGGAGGTGGACCAGAGGTGTTGAAGCCATACGGTGATGGGCTGGGTGTATTGCTTCCGTAAGGAGGTGGACCAGAGGTGTTGAAGCCATACGGTGATGGGCTGGGTGTATTGCTTCCGTAAGGAGGTGGACCAGAGGTGTTGAAGCCATACGGTGATGGGCTGGGTGTATTGCTTCCGTAAGGAGGTGGACCAGAGGTGTTGAGGCCAGACGGTGATGGGTTGGGTGTATCGCTTCCGTAGGGAGGTGGACCAGAGATGTTGAGGCCATACGGTGATGGGTTGGGTGTATTGCTTCCGTAGGGAGGTGGACCAGAGTTGTTGAGGTCATACGGTGATGGGCTGACGGTATTGCCTCCGTAGGGTGATGGAACAATGGTGCCCCCTTTTGTAGAGCTATCATAAAAAATTAAAAAAAAATATACATTGAACCATAAATTACATTTTTGTAAACACAAATAGCCTAAAATAGATATAAGTAACTGCAAAGAACTAACTGAAATGACCAGCATAGGCATATCAGTTCAAAACTTTTAATCCCTAAATCTAAGTGGACACAGATGTTTCAAGTAAAGTATATATGTCATTCACATACTATTTACTGAAATTATATGATCACAGATTAGATAACAAAGTTATCCTAATGGTGTTTTTTGGGGGGTTGAATGGATAATGATTAAAAGTTTTTAACTTGTGGGCACAGGCGATTATGTAATACTTATGACTAGCCTACCCATAAGGTGGTGGGCCAGCGGTGTTGCAGCCTGTTGCATGTCCCCCGTCAGATGATGGATTCAACGCTGGGATTTCCTCGCCATGCTCAGACAGTTGGCTCCTATCCACTATAATGGTATCAGACCCTGACGTTGAGTCTGATGGCTCATCGCCTTTTAACAAACTTAAAAAGCCCTGTGGAGTTGTGCGGCCTTTTGGCGGATTAGCCTGGTCTTCCCTTGAAATATATTCAACAATGGCCCTATAAAATTTACCATCTGACCACTTTGCTAAAACAGGATCTCCTGATCTAAGATCTTGCAGCTGCACAGGAGCCTCATCTCTTGCCAAAATGTCAGATCCTGTAAAGACTTTGCCAGTATAACCATCCTCCCATCTGACGAATGCAAAACACCCTGAGAGAGAGAGAGAGAGAGAGAGAAAATGTTTAGCAAACTCCATTTAGGCACAACAATTTAGGATGCTATTTTTCAGTGGTGGAATGTAACGAAGTACAAATACTTTGTTACTGTACTTAAATAAATTTTCCACGTATTTGTACTTTACTTAAGTAGAATCTATAGTGCATACTTTTGACTTTTACTTCGTTACATTTTGCAGCAATTATCTGTACTCCGCTACCTCATTTGAAACATAATATTATGATTAACATTACCGTTACGCTAACAGAAATCATGCCATTTCACAGTATTACCTCAATACTTACCAGGTTGCTCATTGGTGGGCGGGGAGTTCTGCAGTTCCTTCATTTTCTGGGTGGGAACCCGTACTCTCTTCTTTGCAGGTATTTTCGTTTTGTACATCCTGCTAATGAAAAAATACATTTGGGACAAGTATACAATAAATAGACACTATGTTAACAAAATTGACTTCATATCTTTGGGGGAAAGCTACTGATTACATCTGAATTTACCTTCATGACAACTTTCACACTCTACCTTTTCCAACAAGTAAGGTCAGCCAGCTAGACATACCCAATTTAGGCCTAGTTAACAAGATAACCGGGGCTAACACTAAATGTTGCTAAAGTAGCATTAGCTAACACTAAAAGGCGGCTAAAGTAGCACGCTTCAAAAGTTCTTATTATAATTGCCAACCGAACTGTAGCTGCTACTAGCAGTTAACTGCTTGGTGGAGACGAGGCTTTACTCACATAGGTCTGCTAGCCTACAGAGTAAAATATGATTGACTTTATTTTATAATGCTTTACATGACCGCAGTAGTAAAAAAAAAAAAATCGAAATTTCCATTCTTACTCATTTGATTTGATACTCAAACATTTTACAGTCAAGGGCCGCCAAATGAGTGCATGGTCACAAGCTAAGTTTTAATTGTTGAACAGACGCCATTAACGTTACCACCTTCCAAAGGACCACTCCTCAGTTAAATATTTCACAAAAATAATTTCTTTATTCAACTCTTCACAACGTCGTGTAGTTGACCATCTAATATAGAATATGATTCTTACCTCTCCAAATGGTGGCCAGGACAAAACTTGCAACAGCCAACAGAAACGTCTCTCTTTTCTTCTCCAGAACTTCACCAACACGAAATCTTTCGTCTTTCCCGCAGGTGCAACCAATAACCAAATATGGACGAATCTGCTTCCCTGCGCGCGGGCTTTTTCACGCCCCCGCCCCTTAGGTTCTAGTTGGTTCTTTCCATAGACAGTAACGTAGAAGTCTTTTCTTTCGCATGCACTTCTGTATCCCGAAGTATGACATAATAAAATCTCTCACTTTCGTTTACCTACAACTTTTATAAATCCACACCAAAGAGTTCCACACGTCCAGGAAGTGGAGATAATTTCATCAGCAGTGGGACAGGGGTTTCTGGAAGTGGCTAGACTGGCTTGATTCGTTTGGAAGAAGCAAGAGTCTCTGTTAAGAATAACGACTAAAAGTAAGTAATAGCGTAAATTGTTTTGTTTTGAGAATTAACGGACTCTGTTAACACACCAGGTAGAAGTTTTTCACGTCTTAGTGTTACGAAACGCCGATATAACGAGATGCCGCATTCAAAGAGGCATCTACCTAGATATGATGGCTAACGTTACACTAGCTAACGTTAGCTAATATGTCTAGCGAGGCAGCAGAACATCAGATTATTTTTTATTAAAATGATTACAACTCGCTATATATGTTTGCGAAGCTCATATACTTCAGACTCTTCAGAAAGGTGAAAACATGGAAATACACGTCTCAAAGAATAGTTGTGCAATTATTTGGGACAAATCACACAGTATAGCTAATCACATTAAAACTCTGGTAGCTGCTATTATTGATTCAGTGGTGACATTTTCTAAGCATAGTTGGGTCTAAGCAGATTTGTAGGGCATAGTTGTAACGTTAGGGCTGGTTGGCACACTTTTTCCTGGGGTTCAAATATCGTTGTCTTTGTTATCTGTTATCAAATGAAAGTCTGACATCTAGCTTTAAAACAAATGCACTTTTTGTGTACAAATGATTCCACTTTTGTATTTATTTATGATTATAGTGATTATAGTGCATTCATGTGTTGCATGGGGTTGGTTGGCATGTATGTTATAGCCTATTGGTTCTTGATAATTTATATTTCATGCTTATACACAGTTAATTATTAGATTATTTATGTAAATTATACATCATGTTATTGGTAATAACAATGAGCTTACATTACATTTACATTAAAGTGATCAAAATGATAAATACTTTTGCTACTTTAAGAATATGATGCAAATTATTATTTTGATTTAAGAAATTAATAATAAAGGTCTGTTATCTCTGGTAGCTAACATAAAATTGATGCTTGCTAGAAAATCTATTTCTGTTTACTAAAGAGTTGATCAGATGGAACAAACACTTGATGCCTTTTCTTAAGTCTTATTTAAGACTTCACTCTATATTCCAGCAACTTGTGTCTATATTTTTATAGAATTGGAGTGTCAAAATGACCAGACGAAAACCTGGAAAACGATGGAGAAGGACTGGTAATGAAGAAGACCCAAATAAACGACCAAGAAGGATTGCACAATTGGTGAGAAGCCTGGCTTAGCTTTGTTGCTACAAATTTGCAGCAGATATGATATTTAATACCTAATTTTCCTCACTGCAGTCATCCCTACCTGAAGCCACCAATGTTCATGTGGAGACTGATCAGCAATATTTAGGTAAGAGGTGTGTGCATGTATGTCATCCTGATTACAGTAGCACGTGTGAAGAATGAAATTTGAAATGTGAGTTATCTTAGCTGTATGATTTATATACTTTGAACCTTTCACCTCTAAGTTAAGGCTGTTAATAACATAAGGCCATGATCCTTTCATATAGGTCACTGTGTGGTTGTAGCCTCATGTTTGGTTTGCTGCTGTGGCATTCTAGTCATTATTGACAGTGTCACTTGTTGTTTGTCACTGTCAGCTGCTATCATATCCTTCCAAAACCTGTCCCGCTACTCATTCACCTAAGGGCCCACAACTTCTTATTGTTATTTGTGTGTTGTGTGTATGTGATGAGTTATATTCAACCCTGTCGATTACGTGTTACCACAAACACAGAAAGATATTTAAACATAAACTGCTACAATGTGATCAAGATGTGGGGGGAAAAGAATATGCATCCCATTACCTGTATTTATATAATATATTCCATTAATGTCAACTTGCCTCTTGTGTTTTTCATGTTTTAATTTTTTGAGTTTCGTGCAAGAACGTTTCTTGATGATAATCTCTACTAATTGATCCAGAAAATGGTGTGAACCATTGATGTGTGTACTGTTCTCTGTCAGGATGTAGCACCTGGGGAACACGGCAGGAGTTTGGGGTGCCTCCTGGAGGAGCCCAGAACGAACAAGTCCAACCTCCGGTTGTACATGCAGGATCTACCCCACTCACTCTGGAACATCAAACCTCTCACCACCTGCCAGGTATACAGTCTGTCTGTGTCTGTCTGTCTAGTGATGTATAGTATATTGAGCAGATCCTGCTAAAATATGACAATTATTTGAGTGTCAGAAAGTGATAAACAGGCTGAGACAATGTAGGTTTTGAATTGTGACAAGGTTTGTTTGTTTATTTTTACCCATAATGATTTTTGTTACCATCACAAGGGAGCATGGCACAAGAGAGTATGTCAACTGTTTACTCTTTTGAAGACTATGAAGAATCATCTTCCAGATCAGCCTTCAGAGATCCCCCTGATGGCCTAACAACTGAACTACAAGGCAGTGTTGAGTATGATCCATCTCAATCATTTGAGGAAGCTCTCCCTGATGTGGGGGTTTGGACGTATGATGATGGACATATGTTCAGAGAGGGATTTGAAGAGGATTTGAGTGAGGAGTGTGCAGAAGAGTCAAATTTCAAGGACACAACAGACAAGCCATTATATGACAATGCATCAATAACTGTGTCAGAGTGCCTTTTGATCATCATGGCTTATGTAAACTGTCATAAAGTAACTGATAAGGCCCTTAGTGATTTGCTTAAAATGCTCAAGTTGCTTTGTCCCGACAGTCTGAACACAAACTGCTTAAACAGTATACAGAAGTTCAAAGACTTCTTTTTCTCCCGTTCTGCATCATCCCCTATTGTATTGCATAAATATTGCAGTAATTGTTTTGGGTCATTAGAAAGTGCACAATTGGAATGTCTGTCTTGTGGAGCTACTATGTCAGAAGAAAAATCCTCATCCTTCATAGAGATTCCAATTGAGGCTCAAATAAGATCATTGTTTCTCAAGCCAGGTTTTCAGGAGAAGCTTAACTTTAGATTTAGCAGGAAGAAAACGGATCCCAACAATGTTGAAGATATATATGATGCAGAAGTTTACAAACAGCTTGTAGATGGGGGTGGTCCTCTTAGTGACCCTAAAAACATCTCACTTACTTGGAACACAGATGGGGTACCTATTTTTAAATCGTCAAAGTTTTCAGTGTGGCCCTTTTATTGTGTCATTAATGAATTGAACGTCATGGAACGCACAAAAAGAGAGAATATGATATTTGCTGGACTTTGGTATGGGGATGCAAAACCATCCATGGTTACATTTCTTAGACCACTAAGTGACACACTGAGTAAACTAGCAGACAACGGAATTCTTGTGCAACCTGCAGGGTTGACATCTGAACCTTTTCTGTGTAAAGTGCTCACCATTGCTGGAACATGTGACTTGCCTGCTAAGGCATTAGTCCTTAATTCAGTGCAATACAATGGTAAATTTGGATGTCATAAATGTGAGCAGCCAGGAGAGACTGTGAGGACGGGGGAAAGGGGACATGTCCATGCATTCCCATACCAACATGGGGATCCAAAAGGGCCACTGCGCACAAATGAAAAGTTTGCTTTTGATATGAAAATCGCAAATGAGACCAAAACCACTGTTAAAGGGGTTAAGGGTCCCTGTTGGCTTAGCAAACTTAAGGGTTATAACCTTATCAAAGGCACTGGCATAGATTACATGCACTCAGTCCTTCTTGGAGTTATGCGTCTTTTGATGGTTATGTGGTTTTCTACAGAGTTTTCTCGTCAGCCCTTCAGCATGGCAAAAAATGCCAAAGAAATTGACAGGCGATTTCAGGGTATCTCTCCTCCATCCTCAATTAGATATCCTCGATCAGTGGCATCGCACAGAATGTTTTTTAAAGCATCAGAATATCGGGATCTTTTGATCTTTTATGGACCTGTTGTTTTCCGTGGAATTCTTGCAACACTGTACTACAATCACTTCCTTCTACTAAGTGAAGCTATTTTCATTTTATTGATGGAATCCATATCATTTGAACAGATTGATCATGCAGAGAAACTACTGTGGAACTTTTGTTCTCAAATGGCTGATCTCTATGGTGTGCGGTACCAAACAGCAAATGTACACCTTCTCGTGCACCTAGCAGACAGTGTCAGGGCCCTTGGTCCATTATGGACTCATTCTTGTTTCCATTTTGAAGACAAGAATGGATATTTGTTAAGGCTGATACATGGCACTCAAAATATACCAATGCAGATGGTCCATGCAGTCAAACTTGTGCAGTCTATTCCTGTTATTTCACAAACCATAAAGCCAGGGAATGCCATAGCTGAATTTTACACACGGATGACTAAAGATAATAGTTTTTGTCAGGAAAATAATGATTTGTCAAGGGCTAAAGTATATGGAGCATCTAGTGAACTTCAACTGGACACAGTTCACATCTCTTCATTGGAAAGACAGACTGGTCACTGTATCAATTCTAAAACGGTAAAGGTCTTTCACAGGGCACAAGTTAAGAGAAATTATCTCACATCAAAACACTATGGCAAAGGCAATAGAAGAAACAATTTTACAGTTGTTTTTTCTGGTGAAGGTCAAACTAAGTATGGACAGATTGAGTTCTTCTTCACCTCAGAACATTCATGTGCCAAATGGGCCCTTGTTCATGAATTCAAATGTGCAGGTTTTTCCTTGCTGCAAGATGATGTAACAAATGGTACATGCAGTCATGTTGTTCCCCTATTGGAAACCTCTGCCAATACAGTAGTTTCCTTGGATCATATATTGGGTAAAGTTGTTTTCCTTGACTTGGCATCTATGCCTGGCATTGTGTTCGCAGCTCATTTTCCAAATACGCTTGAAAAGTTTTAACCCATTAAGACCTGAACTAGTCTAAGAACCCACAAATCGATTTATCATTGGAATAACATGCTCCCATCTGACCGCTTGCCGTGAATGCTTTGTAGAAGTACAAGGCATCTTTAGAATTTATCGTAAACCTATATTTGATGCAACAAAGGGCCTGTATAGTGTATGGTGGCAAGATGAACTGCCTTTACTGTATTTTCAGGGTGAATCACTTGATTATTTAAAAAGTGTGCACTATTATTTTAAGAGTGTATTATTATGTCTAAGACTCTTTTGACGCTCCATACACAATAGAGCTTTGCTATTAATTCTGTTAAAATGTTGACATCTTGACAGTTTACACATTATAAAAAGTATCCAAAAGGTGTTGTTTGAAGTCAAAAGTGTAATTAATGAATTATATGACTTGAGTGAAAATTGAACATTATGTTAATAAACCATATATCTAAGTAATTTTGGCAAACAGATTTGATTGATTTCTGATATTAAATCATGTCATATTGATTTGATGGCTTGCACTACTCTCATTTTTGCTTTTGCTTAGACGCAAGAAAAGAGACAACTGTAAGAGAATCTGAGAACTCAAATAGTGAGATGTGAGAGACAGAACCATGAATTCTCACCAAGACATAACTGAGATGGTGCTTTCAAGTAAGGATATCAAATTGAGACATATTTGAAAGCAGCACAATATGTCTATTTTTTTTCTCTTAGCTGAGACCAAGAACAGAGACAGCTGTGAGAGAATTTGGAGAACTCACACTATGCTCTATGTGAGACTTATTTCTCAGGAGAGACATTTGAGAAGAATGAGAAAACCACTTTGGTCTTGATTAGTGCTCATTTATATCTAGGAGATGTTAATGTGACATAAAAGAGATCTCGTCTTCAATTTTGCTTTGCTATGGGCATTCCTAACTAAGCCAGATGAGATTTCAGAAACATTTGCAACATTCTACAAAGACTTGTACTCAGACAAAGACACTGATGGCAATCCAACATTAATTGATTCTTATTTAAATTCCATAAACTTACCTAAAATAGATCATATTTCATCTGAGTTCATAGACAGGCCGATTACTAAACAGGAAATTGAGGATGCTATTAGAAACCTAAAGAATAATAAAAGTCCAGGTACAGATGGATACATTAACGAATTTTACAAAACTTTCATTGACCTCATCAGCCCAGTTTTGGAAAGAGCATTCTCCTCTGCCTTTTGAGAGAGGGGAGTTACCTTTAACTTGGAGGGAAGCAATAGTTTCAGTAATACCTAAAGAGCATAAGGATCCTACAGATTGCGCATCATACAGACCAATTGCATTGTTAAACACAGATTGTAAATTATTAACATCTATACTAGCTAAAAGAGTGGAGTCTGTTATTGATACTTTAGTACAACCTGACCAGACAGGGTTCATAACCGGTCGCTACTTACCAGATAATATTAGAAGACTGCTTAATGTTATGGAAGGCAGCAGAAACTACGCTTATCCTTGCATGGCACTGGCTGTCGATGCTGAAAAAGCATTCGACCGTGTATCATGGCCATTTCTATTTAAGACCTTGGATAAATTTGGCTTTGGCCCTAAGCTAATTGGATGGATACAGCTATTGTATACTGCCCCACAAAGCATGGTCATTAATTAATGGACATATTTCACAACCTTTTGGTCTACATAGGGGAACACGCCAGGGCTGCCCTCTCTCACCACTCCTTTTTGCTTTAGTCATTGAACCATTAGCACAGATGATAAGAGAAGATACACTTATCAAAGGAATTGAAATTGGCAATGAAACACACAAAATCTCCCTATATGCAGACGATATATTAGTTTATATTTCAGACCCTTTAAACTCAATCCCTAGACTAATGGACTGTTTTACTAAATTTGGAAACCTCTCAGGATATAAAGTTAATGTCAATAAGACAGAAGCTCTGGCACTAAATCCACTTATCACACAATATCTTAGATCATCACTCCCATTTAAGTGGCCTAAGGATGGTATTACATATTTAGGCACTACCATTCCCCATGATTTAGATAAATTATATAAAGCCAATTATACTAAATTAATGGACAAAATATCTGCTGATCTTAGTAGATGGAATGTGCTCCCCCTTACACTTTCAGGTAGGATAGAGAGTATTAAAATTAATGTGCTCTCTAGGCTGCTATTTCTTTTTCAAACGTTGCCCCTTACACCACCGAAAAGTTTGTTTGTAACTTTAGACCGTCTCATCTCCAGATTTGTTTGGCAGGGAAAACGCCCGCGAGTAAAATACAAAGTGCTACAATTGCCTAAACATCAGGGAGGATGGGGTCTCCCCCACCTGAGAAAGTATTGGTTGGCTTGTCAACTACGGGCACTAACCATTTGGATTACAAATAAGGTGGACACAAGGTGGCTAGAGATGGAGAAATCAGGCTGCTCCTCGGTACCACTGGCATATGCCTCATTTACCAAGAATAAATCCTTAGAAGATACTTTGAACAGATGGTCAAAAACTACTCTTAATGCATGGCGAGAGGTACAGCGAACCTTTGATCTGCCTGGCGACATATCAGGATTGTCAAGTATAGAGTATCTCAAAGATTTTATTCCTTTAAAATTAGACGTGGGATACAGAAGATGGAAATACTTAAATCTAACATTTGTCCATCAGCTGATTGAGACTCAGAAGTTAAAAACATTTGAACAACTTGTTGAGGAATTTGATATACCTAGATCAGACTTTTTTAGATATCTTCAGATAAGGAGCTTTCTACTCAAGCACCCTACCTGGGATGGCTTGAGGACATTGGGCTCTCCGATTGAGCAGTACTTGATGAAGATTCAAGAGGGAAGACATACAGGGAAACCCATTTCTAATTTATATAATGTGCTATCTAGCATGGAGCAAACAAACACTCTACATGTTAAACATAAATGGGAAAGGGAGCTAGAAATAGAAATTAGTGAGGAGAGTTGGGGCAATATTTCCTTACAAATACATAGAGTCACCAATGCTGGCATATGGCGAGAGTTCCAATGGAAAGTAGTCAACAGATTTTTTAGAACCCCCCATATACTTTCTAAAATGGATCCCAGCCGAACACGTGCATGTTGGAGGAACTGTGGGGAAGAGTCAGCAGATCACTCCCATATATTTTGGAAATGCCCTGTCTTAAATAACTTTTGGAGGGAGATATTTGATTTCCTTGATAATATATTTGGCCTTCAGCTGCCTAGGGAACCAGTGTTGGCCATTCTTGGGGATGTTCCAGATGCAGGGATGAATGGCAAGACAAAATATTTATTACATATCCTTCTTGTAGCAGCCAGGAAAACAATAACACTTAGTTGGCTTAAAACAGACCCCCCAAAATGTGAGACATGGAAGTCAGTAGTTAAAGGAATTTACATAATGGAAAATATAACTTATAAACTAAGATTACAAGAAGCACAGTTTCTGGAACGATGGACACCATGGTTGGAACTGATGAAGGAGGATGGGACTTAGGCATATTTGGGAAACTTAATTGTCAGGAATAGTGTCAGATGTCATGCTGTGCAAAGATGGTGTATAATGGTAAATGTAGCAACTGGACTCATTGTTTCTGGACTAACCTTGTACATTATTTTTGGTGTGTGCATTTTTAGTTATTTATTTACTTATTTGTCTTTGGTGTGTGAGATATTCTTTTCTTTGTTTAAACCCCTTTTTTTTTCTTTTTTTCTTTCCTTTTTGTTTAATATTGGGTTACCAGATGTGGTAAACAACTTTGTATTTGAAAACGAAAATGTCATATTGATGTATATGAATGTGTAATTTTACCCAATAAACATAAAGTTAAAAAAAAAAAAAAAAAAGAAGAGGTCCAGGGCAATTCTGCGCAAAACTGTCACATCCATATTTAGCCTAGTTGGCGTTACGGACGTGACAGTTTTGCGTGGTATTGCCCCCGTATTGTTATATAAAGCTCTGTTCTCGCTGTCTAGTTTCGATGATTTGAAAATAACTTACTTATCGTTAACTTAGATATCCATCTGATTGTTTCTCGTCCCGTCTCCTCTCCTCGCTCGTTTCAGGCTATCAGTCTCTTCCCCATAGTAGGCTACTTTACTCACTGACTCGACTTTATCAGAATTCACAGATTTCACTGGCTGAGTAGCAGCAAGCGAAATGATGGTTCCTGAAGCTCCTGAAGTAAATGCTGTTATCCTAACCAACGAAACATTTAGCGCAGCTTTGAAATCTTACGTGAAAATCTAAATTAGGCTATTATGGTCTGGGTCCGGATAGGATCACGTCACGGTCCGGACTCGGATCGCGGTCCGCCATTTGGTGATCCCTGGTATACACCATACAACAAATATTGTTGGTGAGTTAATCATTTTGGCCATGTCATTTTTTTACTTTTGATGTATGTTCAGCCCATCTGTAAAATATCTTCATAAAACCTAGTGGAAATTTCGCCTCTATCATTTCTATGACAATGTGATTTTGTAGCTTTCGTAGCTACACAGTTTGATGTTAACTGTATAAAGGTTGAATAATTTTAGTGCAATAGAGGCCTACCCTTTATAAAAAGCCCACCAATAATGCTCACCACAATTGGAAATAATTTAAAATAAGAGAAAATTACCCCAGCTTCATGGATGTTTTGGAACCTCCAGCCCTCGTAACAAAAGCCTTCTTGACCTTTGCGGATTCCACAGCTGTCCATCCGCAGAGCGTTCCACAGTGCATAACGTAGGCTGTAAATAAAAAGCAAAATCAATCTATCAGTGTGGTAATAATAGCTCTGAAACTGACAGTTTCAGTCATTGATTTTGATTAGCTGAAACATGCTCCTTTCTGTTGTAATTACACAAAGTTACACAAGGTTACACATCCTTGTGTACACATCCCTACGCAAAGAATGGTAAAAAAAGAAGTTGTTACAAGCTGTGGCCAATGTTCCACTTACCATTGTGTGACAGTCTACATGAACTATTTATTGGTGTAGGGGTGTCTTTATAAAACCATCAACTGTGCATAAGTTAAGACAACCAGAGGAATACAATAAATCATCTGTTGGAAATTGATCTTAATGCCTCAATTAAAAAATGAGGAAAAAATCCAACCTTTAAACACACCAATATTCTTTGTGAATGAACCAGGTATCGTAAATTAATAAATGTTATTCCTTAAAATACAGGGGGCATAAGTAAGGAACCCCCTATGTTAAAATCCCATAGAGGCAGGCAGATTTTTATTTTTAAAGGCCAGTTATTGAATGGACTCAGGATACTATGCATCCTGATAAAGTTCCCTTGGCCTTTGTAATTAAAAGTTAGATAGATAGCCCCACATCACATACCGTTCACCATACCTAGATATATCATGGTTTTATTTCAGTTAGGTTAATAGCTGGTTTGATTTGCATGCTACAGATTCTATTAATTGCAAAAGAAATGTTGACTGGTAAGTTATTCATGACTGCAGATGCTGACTTGCCGATTTCTCGATACCTCGACCGCAGCAACGCTACTTCCTAGTTTACCTGGGTTACAAGAATGCCCTTTCACTCCTGTTACAATATGCTGTAATTTATAGCAGGTTAAACAAAAGTGAGAACATATTGTGGGGAAAAATATACTTACCATTTTGGTATGCTGTTTGTTCAGCAATTTGATCTGATGGTCTAGCGTATCTTTCAATTTTTTAAGAAGCTGCCGGCCTCTTTTCAGTGGAATTGAGCTGGAACCAGTTTAAACCAGTGGCAATAACGTTAGCTTCGTCATCTTGACTGACATCCCAAAGACATTTTAAAATTCCGTGCATTTTGGCTACAACATGGCTTAACACCATTCAAAACATACAGACTAAAGCTGTATAAGGCAAAGTAAGCTAGCAACGTTAAATTGTCTAACGTTAGCTTTATATACAAGCGGCACAGCCAGTGATGTAACTTACAAGTAGCTAACATTAACTAGCTAGCTAACTTTATGTGCTGCTTCGTCAGGTTGTTCAATGATATATTGAGTCTAAAAATATGCAAGAACGTTAGCAAATTACCAAAATGTTAATGTACCTTCTCTGAGTTTTCGTGGTGGCAAGTTCTGCACAATCCTTCATACCCACACACCGTTTCACTTGGTTTCACTGGGCGCCAAATCTAGACTGCATTTTCTGGTAGGAGTCTTCTGCACGCGAGTTTGTCACCTCCGACCATCATAGACCTCTGGAGTCTACAGTAACTTGATTTCTCTAACTTGCTAACAAGTCGCAAGTTAGCTCTGGGGTAGCAAAAATCAAATTGTGTCGCCTTCACGTACCATTGATTATAATATCTACTCGAAGGTTGAACACAAAAATGCGTTGAGGAAAACATCTGCGTCTCCGATTTCGTCGTCTCCCTGCGCGAGAATTTAACAGGTGATCTCCTTATATGGGCATAGATGGTAGCTTTTTTTTGTAGACAAACTTCAGAGGTCTGTCAGAGCATCGTCATGTGTGGTGGTCACATCACATGGTTAGGCCTACTGTTTGCAAATGTGAACTTGAAAATATGTGCAATTAAAACAAATAAGCCAATGAAAATCATTTGAGAATTGTTGTACAACAGCTAGAGCTCTTACACATCAGACTGATTTATAAAACAAATAGGTCTGGATGAGCATTACATTAGTTCACTTAGAGAGCTCTCTGATGGATAAGCCTGAGTAAAATATGAGATATATAAATTGAGCAAGTCTGAGTATTGTATAAGCCTTTGCTGAGATCTCTTTTGTAAATCAAAAAAGGACTAAATGAGTAGAATGAGAACGGTTCAAGCTTGTGAAGAGATCTCTTTTACAGAACTGATGGAGCCTAATCTGAGATTTACCAAAAAGATCTGAAATGAGAATTGCATGAGTTTACAGAGAGAGCGCTCTGGTGAGATGTATAAATTAGACAACACTGAGCATTATTTAAAATATTGATGATCTCATTTGTATATTAAAGGGAGTCTGCACTGAGATAACTTAACTCTTTTGCTCCAGAGACAAACCTGAGAAGCGGGAGACAAAAGCAATAATCTCATTTTTATATCACTGTGATCTCATTATTGTCTAAGAGAAACAATTGAAAAAGAGAGGAGCTCTCATTTTAACATTTTCTTTCCTCTGGGTTACTATCTGGGCATTAGCTAAGCATTTTGCCACATTACTGAAATTAGATGATATTACATTTTCATACCTGTTGGGCAACAGCAATGTAATCGTTACACCTTCATAGGGGAGGACTGAACTGGAATTCTGATCCTGTGAAAACAGATACAAACACACACATGGGTATATTGTGGTAAAGACATGTTTGAAGAGCTTCAAAGGAAAATGGTGATGAACAGGCCCGACACAATCTAAGCAATTTATAATGTTACCGGAGATGGATAGTATTCTAACGTATCTGAAAGTTATCCTAATCGTGTAGAGCTAGCATTAGTTGTCATTTTAGTATCTTATGCTGCCAACATCATTCGTTAGCGAGAACACAAGCCAGTGAACATTCACCAATATCAAAATGTATTTATTGCATATTGGAACATTACACTCTATGTATTGTGTAGGACACAAAACTTGGTCACGTACAAATAATAGTATTTGGCAAACTGCTTAGCATATGCAGCAAGGACGCTATCGCTAGGTTGGTAACGTTAGCAATGGCGGTCGAACGAAGTCAATTTACCGTGATCTACAGCTGACAAACATTACCTAGTGGCTCGAGAGCTAATTCTACAATATCTCCTTTGCTTAATCAAAATTATGAATTATGTTTAACAGATGTTTACTTACCAGTCAAGAAGAAATGTCGCAAGTTCAGAATCGAACTGCATCTCCTTGCTATCCAAGCTGTCTCCATCGGTGGAAAGCACTCCCTAGATTAACGTGTATTTGCTTGCTTCCCATCTGATATTCTTTTCGCCTCAGATCGAGTTTTTTTTAGCTGGAGGCGATGGAGGTCTCTTCCTAGAACTTTCGGCCATTCTCGCAGTACACTTCACTGAAGAACTTGAACTCCGTGGGGGAGAGGGTGGGAGCAGAGCGTTCGTAATTGCGTTGTCTCTTTCTCGACTGCTCTGGGCTGCACTGAAGACGGTTTGGCCGGTATGTTACTCCCTGTCGCCACCTCAGACATAAACTGGTATTGCAAGACTGGACGACCCGGGGCTAGTCGGTTAGCACGCTAATTCGGGAGGAGATCTCTGCAATGCTATGCATACAGTGGGCATCGCTTTCAAATGACCACTTCATTCGCGCATTACGCGGCGTGAAGCTGCGTGAAGCTTTAGTACCACTTTCAGCCACTGTGCGTCGCTCTGCCACTGTACATCGCTCTGCCTGCCGTCCCTTACATAATTGTTGCCGAGAGTAATCCCAGCCTACGAATTCAATAACAAAATAAATCATGCATAATTAAACATTACCTCGATTTAGGCTACTTGGGTATGGCTTAAGGCTTGACTACACGAAAATCGAAATCGAAATTTGCTGTCTACATTATTGTCAGTGTTGGGGTTAACGCAACTACGCAAATCAAAACAGTGGTGTGATAATTGAGCCAGTAGAGAAATAACTGTTCAGAATTAATCTGTAGCCTTGGGTAGGCTTCTGCAGAAAACAATGTTGTTGCCGATTTAATACTATCTGGCGACGTTTTTAACAGGCTACGCAATAGAGGCTTAGACAACTATGACCCACGTTTTGGTTTCGTAAATTAATTTGCCCTACTTCTTGACTACAATGTAGTCAATTGACTGCTTGACATGTCATTTTTATTTTTCTGTACAATAAACAATTACATCTGCTTTATGCCGCAGAATTACATTCATATTTGGCTAACTGCAGACGCGCCACTTCCCTTCCCATATTCCAAGATTAAGATAGTATGAAGTGCTTTTTGTATAGGCTACTATCATAAAAAATAGTTAAAACAAATAGCTATTTGCAATTTGACAAAACACTGGTCCTCATTTTGCGAATGCGAGGACGATATGAGCCTGTTGCATTTAGTTAGATGTCCGAGTCACGCATAATGTTTGAAAACCACTGGCTCGTAATCACAATAATTTAACACACGACAGTTGGATAAACTATTTCATCATGTCCCCATGCCTACATTTTTGTGAGTAGCATAGAGATCGTTAAAAACAATAAAGTATGGCTCTCCGTTTGGGACATCGAAAACTTATATTTTTAATAGACTACCGTCGAAGATGCTGACTTGCAAAAGCCTCGGGATAACACGTTATCTCCACTATCATCAGTCATGCCCCTTGATCAGTGGGGAATGAAATAAAAGTTTGATAACCACTGGCTTAACAAGTTACCTACAGTCCAGAACACAGAATCTGTTGCAATATTCTGATGATCGGCGATGATATCGGCAAATGTTTGTTTTCCAAAGTAAGAATTTCACTTCACCATGCACCTTCGACCTTCTGTGTCCTAAAACTGGCATATTTTATGGCATTGTGTCATGTAAGTTCGTTGCAAAATCTAGAGAAATGTGTGAGGTGGTCAGCGGGGGACAATTGAGACACACATTGGATTGTGTTATTACTTGAACATTCCACACTATCCACAGCTGTGGTAGGCCTATCAGGGGCAGGAGGATTACTGTCAGTGCAGGCTTTATATAAAATTCTTCAACAGAAGGCCTCGAATGTTGTCTTGTTTGTGGAGCGCTTTGCTTCGCTTCTGTAATTTCGGCTTCATTGAAAATGAGGGTTTCCCTCAATGACCCTCCGAGAATAAATAAAGGTTGAATGAATGAATGAATGCAGGCTTGCCAAAAATAAAGGCATGTGGTTTGCGCAGCCTACAGTAAATAACAGACCCGCCAGAATGTGCGTTATGCTGCTTTTTTACGAGCAATATGTTTTTGGTACCCTACGCACACTGCATGTTCTTAAATAACAATGATCATCAGTAATATTCGACCATTAATTTGGGTAAATGGGCAAGCGTGACCACCTTGATTGGCTGATGATTGTAACGCGGGCATGATTCCAAACACCTCCCTTACGATGATGAGTGACAGGTCTCAGAATGCGTGCGCTACAACACAAGGACGGAAGATGATGAATAACTGGGGCCGTGGCTATTCACAAAGGCTTTTATCTTACTACTAGGAGTAGGCTACTCCTAAATCGCACTTAAAGATTTTAGATTGGAGTTTTCTCTTAAAAGTTATTCACAAAGCCTTTCAGACAACTCCTAAACTAGGAGTGAGTCTTCGTGGCTATGGATGACGTCATTACTCATGCACGAGCTTGACTGAAGTGACCACCTTGATTGGCTGACGATTGTAACGCGGGAATTCCAAACACCTCTCTTCCGATGATGACTGACAGGTGACAGGTCGGAGAATGCGTGCGCTACACAAGTAGTGCGAAGGACGGAAGATGATTAATAACTGAATAAAAAGGCCTAGCCTAAATGAATAAAGAGTAAGGCAAAACAAATAGATTAGTAGCCTAATGAAACATAGGCCTATGGATTGATGCAGTAGCCTACCTTTGCAACATTATTAAATTAATCTGTCACCATATCCCTAGGCTACGTTTGCAAAGAGGAGAACATTTTAATTTGATTCACAATGAAACGTTAGATTTCATTTACATGTTAACAATGAGTAGTTTTGGTTGTTCTTGGTGGCATTATTGCATCCCTTTTTATGAATGCAAAATTGTTCCCTCGCGATTGGAAGCTCCTGTTGCGCATAGTTTCAAAACATCGCAACGTAAAATGCCACAAAAAAAGCTGTTTATGAATAGGTCTTAGTGAGTTAGGAGTCCTCTCGACTTAAGCTGTCCCAGACTTAGGTGCTACTTTTAGGTCTAAAATGCTTCGTGAATTACTTTTTGTGAAAAAATTAGGAGTCCTAAAGTTAGGAGTGACACGCCCATTATTTTTAGGAGTTGCTCCTAAATTCGCCAGTTAGGAGCTACTTTTAGCCTTAAAATTCTTTGTGAATATGGCCCCTGAATAAAAAGGCCTAGCCTAAATGAATCAAGGCAAAACAAATAGCCTAGTAGCCCAATGAAACATACGGATTGATGTAGTATCTTTGTAACATTATTAAATTATTCTGTTACTATGCCTACGTTTGCAAAAGAGAACATTTTAATTTGATTCACAATAATGTTACATTTAATGTACATGTTGACAATGATTAGCCTAGTTTTGGTTGTTGTTGGCGGTGTTATTGCATGTTAGTTATGCCTACAATGCAAAATTGCTTCCTCGCGATTGGAAGCTCCTGTAGCTGCATAGGATTTCAAAACCGCAGGTTTGTGAATAGGTCTGTGAGTAAGGAGTCCTCTTGACTTCTTTTAAGCTGTCAGAGGTGGGAAGGTGTGATTTTTTGGGGGAAGGGCCGGATTAACTGGGCACAATTGTCTGATGGCCCCCCTTCCCCCCAGCCAACGTGAATCGGGTGGTTAGTTAATAGGCCTATCGTGAAGATTTTTCCAGCCATCTAAGGCAGGAGCGCATCTGTGAGGCCAAGCCTCACCAAGTAGCTCGTTTGTTTACAACTAACATTCCATTTAATTAAACTGCTTTATATGCTATGCCAAAATAGTTTTCAACATTTTGAATATTAGTGTCGGGTGAATTGAAATGTTCTCAAAGTAGCCTTATGGCTGAAAGCTGCTTGGGACACCCCCCCCCCGTCAAGCAATATAACCATACAAACGCGCTTCCTGCACTCATTGTTTCAAAAGGAGTAATTTTGGCTTTGTCAGAACTGAAGAGCTGTGGACGGCACGGTATGCCCAATGAAAATAAATTAACGCTACGCAACAGAACACAACACAGACCCCGCTTCTCTCGCGTCAGTCACTGACAGTAACCTAGAATAAATGCATGGGGAAAAACACTTCCCCATGACAAAGACATCGTAAAACACTGAAAGTTAATATTTTGTCACTAGCAACATTCATCTGTCCTTTGTCAAATGTATTATGTTCCAAGTACCCTATGCGTAATTCTGCTTCATAAAGTTGAACAAATACATTTGCTTATTTCACAGAAAAATATAAATAGCCAGTCAGTGCAGAGTTGGTAAGTTATGGTAGGCCAACTTGCAGTGAACATACAAACAGGGGAAATTATTTCTCTTGCAGCTGAGTAGCCTCAGGTGCGCACGTAGACATAAGGCCGAACATGCAAGCGCCAATGAATCGTGCTCTCACGACAATCGCGCCGTTAAACTTAAATAGGTTAACATCACTCTAAGTTCGCATTCAAGCAAGGAAAACGATGATTTGAAGACATCTGTTTCGTTGGAAGGGCAAGGGGTAGCAACAGGGCAACACAGAGACAGGCCCGATGGCAGGGCTGTTATGAGAGTATTAAAATATGGGATATTCTACGGGAAAACATTAAAACGGCAAGACAGCGGGGAAAGTTAAAATACGTGATAAACACGGAAACAGTTGGTATGCATTGTTTCGGTCCCCGTGCACAGGGATTATTTATCATACTATTAATCACATATGATTATTTGTGAAATTGTGCAAACAGGCGCAACACATTTGAAAAGGAAGGACTGGTAGCATGCAAGCTCACGGGAAAGATTGATTTAAGAACGTTATCACAAAGTGTGTGGCTGTGGCGCGGGCGGAAGACAATTGGCAGGGGAGGGTCATGTCTTTTTTAACAATTCTGTCGGAGGGTCATTGAACAATTTCTAGCAGGCAAGAGAGGGTCATGCAACTTCCATCTGAAGCACTCAAAATTCCTCCGGTGGCCCCTTCAATAAATAACGATCAGTCCCTAGATTGCTGCTGGGCTATATGTCTTGGTTCTGTTAACAACTCATTGTCAAACGCATAGCCTATCTCACGGTTGCATCAATTACAAACAAACATGCAATGTGAACGTCTGGGATTGGGGAGAGCACTAAATGCTCTACTGAATAAGCACAAAGTCAAACCTTTAAATGAAAAACACTCTTTAATAATCCAAAAAAATAAACCGCTAATGAAGTAAACTTGTGACCATCAAAAATCGTTTATCGCCTGTAGGCCTAACTCCGTGATAACAGGACGTAACAGGAAGGCATTTGGCTGAGCAACGGAGGTTAATACTCTATATTTTGTCCAAATGATGTCTGTCTATCATCGTTGCACTCGGAGAAAACCAGAATGTTTAATTTGTCCTGCGTCTCTACGGCTGCAAACGGGATTCACTCGCAGTTAACCAAATATTTCTTTATTAGGGCAGGGCAGGCATATTTCTGGCTATTACATTATTTCTAAACCAGTCTGCTAAAGTCTGTAGTGAAGTCTGTGTAGGGTTTTCCAGGCTCCATTTCATTTTACGAGACACCCTGCTCACTTGAGCCATCTACCGGTTGTTTGGGTTGTTGCAGCGTCTCACTGGAAAAATACAAATTAAAGTCGCGTGATACCGCGTGATCCCACGCGCGGACCGCGAGTGAAGCTGGCCAAGTCGAAGCACTGCCCACTGTATTCTTCGATTAGAAAATGTCAGTAGTGTTATTTCTTCACATTCTATTGATATGTATAGTTGATTTTTGAATGCATTACACTTCAAAAGTTCACAAAAAAGACACATTGTGCCTTTAACTGAATCTTATCAACCCGAACTGCGATGTTGAGTGACAGGATGCAATGCCTAATAATCTCACTGCCTTCGGCATAACTGCTAACAGTGCGCCTAGGCCTACTGTTAAACACCTGAAAAATATTAAGCTGCTGTTTTCTTTTCATGACTAGCACTAGGCCTACGCTTGAATGATTTATGACTGAATGGAACGTTGCGTTTTTAAAGAACTGCTTATCACGTTGTGTGACAAAGTTTACACTAATCATCATCTTCTAATGTATCCTTATGTTGAGATGTCCATTCTCTTTGCCCTAGGCTATCATTTGTGCGCGAAGCATGTTTCAATTAAGACAGTACACAAGCTATTTTTATTGTTGTAATATTGAACGATTTCATGGATAAATTGTACGCACAGTACATTGTACGGCCAAGGCAAGGGGAAACTCTTCTCTTCAATTCCCCTTCCAAATTACGTTTTACTGCCTGAAGACATCTATCGCAAGAATTTAACATTCTAACAGCAAAGCAAATGCAAGCTAACCAAAGTGCAGTCAGTTCTCCCGCCATGGTTTTTGAAATCACACACCTGCTGTATCTAAAGGCCCACGCACATAAGGCCTACGACTATCACTCTACACGCCCCCTGTTGCACGTCACAATTTAATTTACTATAGCTGATCCTGCCTCTTGGCTCCCCAAAATGACGCATCATGTGAACAGATCAGCAGGCCGGCAAATTTTCACCTCGCTTTCAGACACAAAAAGACGTCCCCTCTTCCCGCAAATTTAGCGTGATCTCTGTGTGAAAAGGCCTTTTGTTTTTCCGACAGCAAGTGTGCAAATGCTTTGCCATCGGAATGTGTGACAAACACGGATGCCACAACAAAGGTTAAAACATACTCACTAATCCTAAACAAACAACTGTATTTGCTTAAAATATAGTGTAAGATGCTCGTGAAAGAAAGATATGCAGCTTTCAAGTGACAAAAACGTCAAATTCCCAAGTTCACATTAAAACTGTTGGACATGAAAGGCCACATGGACTACAAACGAACTACAACGTGACGACAAAAGTGATGACGAGCCCCTAACTGGGCAACTCTGTTAGCAAAATCTAGCCCCAGTTTCCGACCTCTGACTCACACATTAAGTGACGTGAATGACGCGGAATGATGATGTTTTCACTCGGAGAAAGGTTTTTCCGAAGCCCATGAACGCTAGGTTAATGCGGCACGGTAATGTGTGCTGTCTTAAAGGGACCGTATCCTATTGCAGTCTATCTCTGCCATGTCAATTAGCACAATTCAGCAACTGTAATAGTTACCTTGTCTGCATTTATAATGTATCTGTATCTGCACAGAAGGTATTTATATACATATTCAAATGTATAGGTATTTATACATATTCAGATGTATGTATATGTACATATTCAGATTGTAAGCTACAGCTGAGCAGTGGTTATATTCTTATTGTAAAGTGTCAGACTCTTTTCCTGCTTGCATAGAATAATTAAGCTTTATTTCAGGAATATATTAGTATGTGATGTGCACAATGTTATTGTCACATATATGTTTATTGCACTTATTGATACTTCGTTATGTCTTATTCATTCTGTTTATAGAAACCACGGTCTTATGTCAAGTATGTCAAGAGATCTACTAGATGAGTGGCATGTTTCTGAAATGTGTGAATAAACCAAGAGTTTGGAAAGTGACATCTTCCTTTTCTTATCGGACAACCTGAGACGATTGCTGCCTAACTAAATCAGCAGTAGTACACATCAGTCTTGTGTCGGGTTCATCTCCCAGCACCCTCTTTGACACCAACTGCTACTTAACTACCCATGCCTATGACACCTGTGGTGTACTGTGTTGCCTGTACTATTATAGATTATTTCCAAGACAAATTTCTGTTAAAGTAGACAACAGAATGACATGGCAGGTTAAGGAAAGCATCAAGAAAAGCAAAGATTAAGAAATCGTTTTTGACATAGGCAACCAGGGAGGGGGTGTTTTTACACTTTTCAGACACTCAAAGTTTGAAAACTGGATATTGTTTTAGAACCAACAACCTTTCTACACTGCTCAAAAAAATTAAAGGAACACTTCAGGAAAAAACATCAGACCTCAATGGGGAAAAAAACTCATGCTGGATATACTGATATGGACTGGGTAATGTGTACTGGGTAAAGGATGGCACATTATTTTTTGGTAATAAAAATGATCAACCTACAGAGGGCCGAATTCAAAGACCCCCACGAAAATCAATGAAAAAGGTGAAAAAATGACGCGACAAGCTAGTCCATTTTGCCAAAATTTCATTGCAGCAACTCAAAATGGTACTCAGTAGTTCGTATGGACCCCACATGCTGGACAATGAGACGGCGGATGGTGTCCTGGGGGTCTGCTCCCAGATGTGGACACGGCCATCATTGAGCTCCTTGACAGTCTGTGGTGCAACCTGCCGGTGTTGGATGGACCAAAACACAATGTCCAAGAGGTGTTCTACTGGATTTAAGTCAGGGGAGTGTGGGGGACAGTCAACGGTATCAATTCCTTCATCCTCCAGGAACTGCCTGCACACTCTCGCCACATGTGGCCGGCCATTGTTGTGCACCAGAGGAAACGCAGGGGCCTCTGCACCAGTACAGGGTCAGACAATGGGTCTGAAGATTCATCCCGATACCTAAGAGCAGTGAGGGTGCCGTTGTCTTGCCCATAGAGGTCTGTGCATCCCTCCAAGGGTATGCCTCCCCAGACCATCACTGACCCACCACCAAATCGGTCATGCTGAATGATGTTGCAGGCAGCATAACGTTCTCCACCACATCTCCAGACCCTTTCACATCTGTCACATGTGCTCAGGGTGAACCTGCTATCATCTGTGAAAAACACAGGGCGCCAATGGCGGACCTGCCAATTTTGTATTCTATGGCATATGGCAATTGAGCTCCACAGTGCTGGGCAGTGAGCACAGGTCCGTCTAGAGGCCATCGGGCCAGTGGTGTAGTCTATGTAGAGCGCAGGTATACGCCGTATACCCACCTCATAATTTTGGTTATTTCAGTATACCCACCTAAAATGTTCAGTATACCCACTTAAAATTCATTTTTCAATATTTAGGAAAACATGCCAGTGAATTTCGCTAGGTAGCCTTCCCCCCGACCCCGAGCTGCCAGGTTAAAGCAGCAGCACAGCAGCGTTCCAGGTTTTTAGTTGGGGACGACGAGGATGGCCAGGCGCAAAGGACAGCAAGACCTTCGGAACTTTTTTTAATAAGGTTGCCCGACCTGACGTTTCCGAAGGTAAGTTAAGAGTCAAAAACACCATTCACGCTTTTTATGAGACTTGTATTGCTACCAAGTTACCCTTCTAGGTTGTTTAATTTGTGGACATAACACGGTAATAACACAGGCTAATCATGCTGTAGTCTAGCTTTCGTTCTTCTCTCAATACTAGCAAGCTAACATACTCTGATCCACGTTACCCTACTTAGTTTTAATTTCTGGACATTTGTTTATCTGGGATTCTTCTTTGGGATTCTTCTTTGGTAATAACTCCTAATCGCCATGTCTGTCTGTAAACGGTCTACATGATGTGTACTGTGGCTGTCTATATTAAGTATCTATCATTAACTTTATTTACTAGCCAGAACCATGCTATCTCCATGGTATGCATGGATGGAGAGATATATTATCTGTACTTATGGGTAATAACATTATCTACCACACTGTTACTGCGATATAATGCCAGGTGCAAAAACCTTTAGTGCATGTGATGAGTTTACAAAACAGGCTATATTTCTATTGACCAACATTTAAAAATCAGCTAATCTAATTTTGTTTGGGCTTGACTTGCTGTAGGCCTACTTGATAGTAACATTTTTTATTGTCATCGATGAAAATGCTTAAAAAATGAAACTTAAAATTGGCCTATTTTTGTCATAGCTTTTAGAGGGCTTTGCATCTGAACTCGTATGAAACAGAGTTGTTCATTGTTTTCTCTAGATGGCAGTGGCAGTCAGCAACAAGGTGCAAGGGGAGCTGGAGGGGACCTTGACACTGAGATGGTGGACCAGCAGGAGCAAGCAGGAACTTCAAGAGCTGGAGAGGGTATTTGATGATTATTTACTATTGGTTTTATTTTTCATTTATGAAATAAATTGACAAGTCGAAGACACACAACCTGTCTCAAGATGTGATGGTGGATGAAATAAAGATGGATAAAAAAAAAAACATAGTCCAGTCCATACAACTTCATTTCAATTTCAAAAGAAATACTGGACTATTTTTATTTTTTTATTTTTTTTTTAAATGGCGACGAAATTGTGAATTTCCAGAGCACACTTGGCAATCGACTCCTACGGACTTTCCCCTAAAGCTGGCAGCAAAGATGGCAACATTTCCGGAAAGGTACTGGCTTGATGAAATTCATTCTGGACTCTCTATCCGACCACATAAAGAACTCGGGATACTTCGGTTTGGCTTTAGGGACCCTCTACTCCCTACCACGTAAGTGTAATGTTGTTTGGAACTGTAGAAGAGGTATAAAAATAGCGTTTTGTAGCAGCGAAATGACATGCCCGGGTCACTTCCAGGCTAACGAGTTTTGACTAAAAACGGTAAAATCGAACTTTATCAAAACACATCCGAATGACATGATTTGGATGTCAACTCAACGTATGTACTCCCAATCATCCGTAAATTGATCTAAAGTGCATTTTACTCCGGATAATTCCTTTTAAAGTCTCACCTTTCAAACAAGCCATAGTATGTGTCCATAGCTATAACATAGAATATGCTGTGGAATATGCTTCCGAAAACAGTGCGGCATTCAGTGAGTTAAAGCAACTGCCTGTCTCCAGGAATCTCCTTTTGAGACTGCGCTGGGAGAAACAGAAGTTCTGGCAGTGGAACGTATTGGGTTGTCATTCTGGAGGAGTTGGACTACCTGTGCAACCTTTGTAGGCTCCAGGTACTGGCTTATGCTACCAGTAGTGACACTGACCCTACCCAAATGCGAAACTTATGAAAAATCACTCAAGAAGGATAAAGATGGAAAAATTATCAGTTGCCACCACCTGTAAAACCATTCCTGTTTTGGGGGTCGTCTCATTGCTGCCCCTCTAGTGCACCTGTTGATAACTTTGATGACACCAAAGCAGGTGAAACGGATTCACAACTCCCTCTTTTGCATAACTGGCCAGACCAATAGCTTACAAGTTTGATAACTTTGACGCTATACACCTATGAAAAAGTGTTACCGTATTTATTTTGAGCAGTGTACATTATCTGTGGGTTTTGTGTGCAAAAAGTGGAATTAATTGTCAAAAAATTAGAAGAAAATGAAAATCACTTTTTGGACTAGATATAATCGCTTATTTTAAAACATACAGATAAAAACACTAAAGATGGATTGTGAAAATTTGAAGACAAAAAAAATCTGGTTCCTTACTCTATATTAGCAAAATATGCAAAAAAAAACCATTTTTACATGAAAATCTAGCTGGAGCCTATTTTCCAACACAGCGTACTGTACTAGAAAGGTTAGCAGAGCTAAAGCATTGACGTTATTGCTAGGCGGAAACTAGCATGTAAGCTAGTCTTATGTTGTAGGCCTAGCCTAATGAGTAATTAGTGGGCCACTCAGGCTGATAAATGGTTTGTGTGGTACTCGTTGGAACTGTCTATATGTAAGCCTATAGGCCTACTTTAATCGTTCTCTACAAACATATTCAAAGTGCCTGGTTTTCCAATTATTTAATTACCTGTGTTATTAGGTTGGCATTGTTTGTAGGCTAGGCTTACTTCCTTTTTTACATTTATACAGGCAACAATTGGAGTGCTGTGATACCTAGATACATGTCATTGCATGATGCTTGAATTTTTATCCACCCACAAAGCTGTTTTTATACTGCACTTAAATATATAGTTCCTACATATTTGTTGAAAGTGCCTGGTTTGTGGTTGATTGGCTTGTTGTATTGCATTAGCACTATCCATAGTTCATTTCTCCTAATGTAGCCTATATGTAGTCTATTAGTATTTTAAAATGACATATATTTTGTTTATGCTATTGATGTGTGTGCGTGTTAGAGGGTGAAGGTGGGTGCCCCTGAAATGCAGAGACCAAATTTCCCTCACAGGATCAAAAGAGTATACATACTTATACTTATTAATCATTGCTATAAATGACTAGCCTGAAAACCAGACTCTGACCTTGATCCATAGGCGTACGTTTATTTCCGGGTGGGAGGGCACAGTTTGAGGTTTAAAATCATTGGAGTTCTTTTAAACCGCTTTGAACCAATCACTAACAACCGGCGTTTCGTCATACAGAGAAGTTTCTCTGCATCACGCCCATAACAAGCAAGTGTGCATCTGATCAGCAAACACTCACACGTTTCATCTGCGTAACTCTCGCCAAAATGCATCATATAGTGTTTTGTGAATGTACCCAAGTTAAACTTTCATATAAATGCATAAGTACGTCCAAAGTGCCACTTTTAAGCTTGTACGCTAGGGGTGTGAATCTCATGTAAAAGACGATTGAGGAGAGAAGAGACTGATTGTTTTCATGGAGCTGTAGCCTTGTTGAGGTAAGACAATACCGAAATAAAATAAAACCGTGCTTAAGACACTCTTGGCCTTTTCTCATATAGGCCTAGCCTACCCTACAAGAATAAAATAGGCCTACAAATCAATGAACTCTCAGGGCTTATTTTGTTCAAACAGTAGACATAATGCAGAAACCTAAAATGCCACAAGTCTGAGTAAATATGAACAAAATCATTGGCTAATAATTTATGCATCGTTTTAGCAGCAAGGGCCAAATTATTATTTAACATTAAGGAAATCCCTTCATCAAAGGTAAGGCTACTCTACAGTCTATCGTTGCTGTTTAGGAATGCTGTAAATTCTTAATTTCGCGCTGGATTTCGAAAAACAAAAGCCGACCGAATGCAAGTTGTCACATGCTTAAGTTGCAATAGATGTATGGGTAATGAGGTCATTTGACAACTTTGGGCAATGAATGTAACCAAAAACGAACTGCATTACCCACAATTCCGTGCCACGTATAGTTTTAAAACCAGAAGTGGGGTGAACGCGGTGCTTGGAACGTAAATGAGCGTCTGAGCGAGCAGAAAAGGTTGTGCACCGATTCATAACAAGTAAATCGATATAACGACCATTTCACGATATGACGTTCATTTCACGATATGACGTTCATTTCAGTTTTTTCCCGATACGGGGCTTCACGTATCGATGTAGCCGTATCTTACACGTTAAAAACGGATACCGATATGTATGTAAAGTGAGGCCTGATAAGGTTCTGATGAGGCCCTGATATGGTTCTGATATGGTTCTGATGAGGCCCTGATATGGTTCCGATGAGGCCCTGATATGGTTCCGATGAGGTCCTGATATGGTTGAGCTGGTGAAGGGGCAACAGTTATGTGTGGAGCTGATCTACTTCATCACACAGGTGTGTGTGTGAGAGGCGTCTGAGGTGTTTGAGAAGTCTGAGGTGTGTGTGAGATTATGACGTGGATCTTTTCACCATCTGTGGCAATGTGTGTGTGTGTCTTTGCTTATAGATGTATTGCAGATGTTCCCCAGCTCATATGAACAGGCCAAGTCCACCCAGACGACAGTCCTGAGTGTGGGGTTGACACACACACACGGATGCAGTTACATACATACATATCTAAAGCAGTGTGTCACATCCTAGGAGTGCAAGAGAGGAAAAGCATTTGTGTGTGTGAGAGAAAGAATGGACAGGGAATAAACTGCTGCATTGTGTTTTCAACATCTTTTCTTAGTGTTAATAAACTGCTGCTACTTCAACTGTCTTTATTAGGTTAGTAACACAATACTAATAGTGTTTCACAAATACACATACACTCACAAAAACACACACATGCACACACCACACCACACCACGCACACACAGAAATATGCATGTTTGCGCATGGGGCAGCCGTGGCCTACTGGTTAGCGCTTCGGACTTGTAACCGGAGGGTTGCCGGTTTAAACCCCGACCAGTAGGCACGGCTGAAGTGCCCTTGAGCAAGACACTTAAACCTCCCCGAGCGCCGCTGTTGTTGCAGGCAGCTCAATGCGCCGGGATTAGTGTGTGCACCTCACTGTATATTCACTGTGTGCTGAGTGTGTTTCACTAACTCACGGATTGGGATAAATGCAGAGACCAAATTTCCCTCACAGGATCAAAAGAGTATATATACTTATACGTATACATGCACAAATACACACACAACAATCAACAACAAGATTCAGAAAGTTGCAGTGTTTCCCAATACATTGACTAATTTGTGGCGGCCGACCACAATATCAAAACTGACCCCCACACAATGATTTTCCATGTTGTACTATTGAAATGGGATGAAGTCCTGTAGAATAGAATACTGTTAGAACACTGTTGGGTTGTCGAGGTTAGCACAATGTAACGTTACAGCTACTTGTCAATATCGACTTGTCGTGCAAGGCAAGTATAACTATAGGCAATTCATTTTATTGACTCCGACACAGAACCCCCCCCCCACCCCCCCCACCCCACCCCTCCACCTACCACCACAAATACAATTCAGTACAATTCATACAATACAGTGGGAAACACTGAGTTGTAATGTAATTTGTGCACAATACAGTCAAGCAGTGATTCTGGGAAATACACAAAAGCACACTAACCAAAGCACACACACACACACACACACACACAGATGCCCAACTGCCTTGTCAGCTGTGCATACAGAAACATGGCTATACACACACACACACACACACACACACACACACACAAACATCCTAGTGCATTCCAAGAATCAAGGTTCTCATGTTTCCTCTACCAGCCTGTTGACCCTTATGAATTGCCATCTCTCACACACACACACACACACACACACACACACACACACACAAAGCTTACAAGTTTTTACATCCATCTGAACTTCAACCTTTACACACACACACACACACACACACACATACCAGCCTTACACCCCCACTAAGCATCCCCAGAAAAACCACCTTCACAGTAGCCTCCTCTAAACCCAGCCCCCCCCCCCAAAAAAAAAAAACAAACAAACATCAGAACCAGATGGGGTACCCGCCTACTGTCTCCCCACCAATCAGGATAGTCTGTGTGTGTGTGTGTGTGTGGTAGAGAGAGAGAGAGAGAGAGAGAGTGCTGCATAATGAGCCTTTACATTGACATACATGTACTCACCACCATTTAGAAATACCAAAATCTCAGGACTTCACAAATACACACACACACACTCACATTGCCTACTAGATGCATGCCCTCTTGTCTATGTCTATATTGACATTTACACTCACTACAGTGTATAAATATAATAAACTACTCAGGGCCAACTATCGGCTACAACATTGAAAACACATTGATTGTCAAATAATGCCACAGACGGTTTATGCAAGAGCAAGCAGGGTTTCCCGCAGCACTTTGCAGTCAAGGCGGCCGCCTTTGCAAAACAAGCCTGCCGCCTTAACTACGTCGTCAAAAAAAACAAAAAACGTGTTACTTTGTCCTGTTTTCTCCCTTTCATTCCAAACCGTGACCAACGCCAATCTCCCTTCTCCGCAGAATGCATTAAAAAAATAAGAAGAAACGTGTCATGAATCAAAAAATAATCAGATTTTATAATCTTTACATATGTGATGCCTCCGAATCAGAGCTAGTGAGCGGAGCTGAGCGGTGCAAATACCTCTCCTCGCTCCTCGTTCTCAAGTAGTGTTAATTTCGTCAGACGAGACGAGAGGAAATATGTTCGTCAACGACCTTTTTTTTCATGACTAAGACGAGACGATGAAGAGACGGCAGTAATGTCCTGAAACACTGACTAAGACTATCTTAAGATGCATTATTGTTGACGAAAAAAGACGA
>NC_055963.1:36119488-36153337 GCF_018492685.1 Alosa sapidissima | reverse complement strand
GACTAAAATGTTTTGCATGAAATAAAAACTAAGATAAAATCTCTCTTCATTTTCGTCTACAAAATGAGAAGACAGAATATCTAGCTGTTGTTTTCAAAATATTCCGAATGAGGAAATAGCTTTCCTGTAGGCTAGTCTACGTGCTGTGGCTGCAACACGAAACTACATGGAACAAGAACACTGGACTAACTACCTAAGAAGTTGAAGTTGAAGCTACAGAAGTTGAAGCTTCACTCGTACATATTAACATCCCCCAGAATGTCCATTCGAAAATGTTCATCATGTAATGTCAACTATTTAACTAGTTAGACTGATGATGCAAAGTTTGCTAGCAAGTAAGCTAATATGGAAAGTTTGCTAGCAAGTTAGCTATGGCTAAGATGGAGAGTGTTTGGGGAATGTGTTGTGTTTGGGCGCCTATCGCCATCTAGCGAGGCGGAGTAAAACATTAATACTTTGGCCTACGACAGTGTTTCTCAAACTTTTTCAGTTTCAGGACCACTTAACTAACCCTAGCTAAAAAAAAAAAAAGATTAGACCTACTTCAACAGTAGCCTATAATTAGTCTACACAATAGGCCTACTCACTGAACCACCTTGCTTATTGTCTTTGCACTTTGCTTATTGTGTCAGAGGATTCATACTGTATGATTTAAACTGGCATATCTCACATAGACAGTGTTGCAGAACTGTTTGGATTTACATACAAGTTGGTTCAATATTGCAAACAACTCCTCTATATTATATTTTACTACGTCTGCTTGCGGACCACTTGGGATAGCTTACGGACCACCAGTGATCCCCGGACCACACTTTATAGAAACACTGGTCTACGAATATGACCATGGTCCAGTCGAATCTTTTACTGTCTATGGTCAAATCCCAGCCGAGCTATAACTAGGTCGACTTACCTGTGCATGTAAACATACTAACTGACAAAAAATCAGAATGAGTAATTAATTATAACAGACGAGTAGCCCTGTGGACACAATATTGTTGGAAAATTGAGATGTGTGAAACACTATTTGACTCAAATGGTAATAATTTGTTATAAAAAAAAAAGACTAAAATGTGTTGACTAAATCTGACTAAGACTAAGATACCTTTTAGTTTTCTTTTGACTAAAACTAGACTAAAATGACGAGACTTTTAGTCGACTAAAACTTGACTAACAAATATTATATTTGAATGACTAAATATGACAAAGATTAAAAAGGACATTTCGTCACAAGACTAAGACTAAGACTAAATTAAAAATAGGTGACAAAATTAACACTATCAAGAATCAGTCAAATCGCGAACAGCCACAGCTCCGTTTAATTGTCAGGTGTGATGAAATGCGTTCATATTCCACTTTGAATGTCATAAACGTTGCAGGCCTATGGAAAGGTTTAGTGGTAGGGTTATCCAATGATCAAGTTGTTGCTTCAATTTGTGTTTTAATTTATGCGACGCACCGATGCTGGGTTCATCAGTTTAAAATATTTAGCCGACTGCGTGATTTGTCATTTTCGTTCTTTTGGCAATTAATCCCGACTGATCCCTTTAGTTAACGTTGCCAAGCTTGTTTGTTGCAGTATCAGTGTTGCAGTCTTTTAAAATAAATGTTCTGAGTGAAATATATTGCCGTTGCTCTTAGTTCTTTGGTACCGGGGAGCTAAATTGACGCGAATTTGACTGGAGAAGCGGCCGAGTAAACAGCCACCTGCTCTCAGCACAGTGTTGACTTGCGCGTCTAATCGGACGCGCAAGACTGACAATAGACGGGCCTAGGCCCATCCGTGCCTACGCGTATGCTTTCTAAATTATTTAGCTAACTCCATCCCCATCAACGAACTTAGGCTATATGACCAATATCTTTGAATTTTAACGGTCTTGGTTTTATTAGTGGGCATGCCTCAGACTCGTGGTGTGAGCGGTATGGGAGCGGAACAGAGCGGCCACTCCGGCCTCTAAATTAAAAAGCGCTTCGCGCTCAAATTCCATCCATATTACACAAAACTATAAAATGATCTAAACTTCATTCACTCTCGGTGTATAGATCAGGACAGACTTGCGGAACAGGCTGCAGGTCAACAGTCTGACAGCCTCCATGAAGATAAGCATTAATGGTCCAATAGTAAAACAGTGCAATTACCAAAGGGCCCTTGAAATGATCTTTTTAAAGCCAAGGAGGATGGCTTGTAACAAGTAACAATGCTAGTTGTCAGCTCTGCCATAAGTAGTGACTGATCACATTTGCACATTTTGTTGTTTTGCACTTTCTTTTGCACTTGTTCTATAGTTTGTAATAGTCTTTGTTAAAATTGCACAAATTAGTACACAAATATTTTGAAATATTTGTATACTGTTGTATAGTTTGTTTGGTGTTGTTACTTTGTTCTTTGTTAACTGTTATTTTGAGAAGCTGGTTATTTATTTATAATGTAGTGTTTAATAAATAATTGTTAAATTTACAGAGTCTGTAGTGTATCGCACAAACAAGACGCCAACACCCACCACCCACACACCCCCCACCGACGGCAACCGATACAAGAACCCCCCCGGACCTACAACATACCACCTTGACTAACACATTTCCTGCGGGAAACCCTGGCAAGTAATTAATTTTCAGTGATAACGGTTAAATAACAGTCATGAATGAGACGTTCAAAGCCTAGATCTGTAGAATACAGAAAAGTGCACAAGGTTGAACAAAAACGTTTCTCCTGAATCGCTAGGTTGCTAGCAGTGGAACGTAGCAGAGGGGCGACAATGTAATAAGGTCAAATCTGAACCTCACCATGTCACCCAATCAGAGGAGCCCTATTCCTCGCAATAAGACGGTCCTATCACGGTGTGAGACGAGACAGTGACACCTGAAATGCCTTCTTACTGTCACATTTAAATGCATCTAACAGACGGCATCATATTCAATAGGTAGTCCGATTTCTGTATGATAGCCTGTAATAATAAGATGTTTAAGTTACTAAAGCCTAATTGCTTAATTGTAGGCTAATGTTTTGTCCGTGAGGCCTGTTCGCAATCGTCCCAAAATGTTGTTATTTTTCCGTGCAGTCCAGTAGCACTGGAAAGTAGCAACGAACTGCACACAGTGGAAAGTGGCGCCCAGTCTATGAACGTGGGGGCGATATACTGTATTCCTATTATGCCCAGGGAGCAGGATTGCCTTCCGCTGACCCTGACACTCATAAACACACATGTACATGTACGCTCTCACACTCTCACACGCACACAAACACACAAATACACATATGTATTCACCTGCCACATGCATGTGTGTGTGTGTGTGTGTGAGTGCGAGTGCTCTGAATTCCATGCTAGCTAAAGAGAGATGCCAAAGTCACATGTGACTGTGGTGTGAGGGGGCACAAGCATGACAGTCTCTCTCTTTCTCTCCCTCTCTGTCTCTCAATTCAATTCAAATATGCGATATTGGCACGACAAATCATATGATGTATTGCCAAAGCGTTCACAGGAATAATTATAGTCCACACACACGCATGCACACAAACACGCACGCACACACACACACACACACACACGTATGTATGTGTCCCCTGCATGTGATTCCCTGCATGGACACATGACCTTTGCCTGGCCTTAGCTACCAACAGTACCAGAGTGTGTAGTGTATGTAGTGTATTGGGATTTATGTTAAGGTGCATGCGCACATAGTTAGTTCTGGCTCTTGTGATCGTGAGGCAGGAAGTTTATGTGTGTAGGGTTACTAAGGAAGACACGGATAAAAAGTAATGTAATCTGGGCTGTATATTCCTGAAAAGTAACGAGTTTGCTGGCTAACAATGTAAAAAATAACTTGAATGAAATCATTCTTGTATCAAAGAAGAGGTAATGTTTTGCAATGTTATTATTAATTTCTTTGATTTTTGTAAGCACTACATGAACTAGGCCCACAAGCAAACATGAGCTAACAAGGTCATCTCCAGATGTAAAAGATGCACCCAGTCAGGATGCTCTCAATGGTGCTGGAGTAGAAGTTCTGCAGGACTGTTTTGAATTTCTTCAGCCTCCTTAGATGGTACAGTCTCAGCCTGGCTTTCCTTACCACAGTGTCCAGATGGGTAGACCATGTCAGATCTTCAGTGATCTAGACACCGAGGTGATGTGTGTGTCCTCCAAAGCTGATGATGCACACGGCACCTTTCTGAGCAATGTTGCTGGGCAACGCTCTTGAGTATTGTTGTTCTGGCACATTCCCTTTGATTGGGCAACTTATTTTTCTAAAGAACTTTAACCGTCAACTTAATCGTCAACTTAATCATCCAATCGGAACACATGGCACCAGTTATGTGCTTTCCAAAAATGTGCCTAATGTTTTGCCTAAAGCAAAATCAGGCATTCTGGGCATGCATTGACAATGTCAGAGACTTCATTCTCCATATTTATATGTCAGTGTACCATGAGTTTGAAGTGGTTATTTTAAGGTAATAGAACTGTATTGAGTTATTTAGGGTAATAAAACTGCATTGGGTTTTTTAAGGTAATAGAACTGTATTTAGTTCTTTAAGGTAATATAACTGTGTTGGGTTCTTTAAACCCACATCCTTGTTTGCACATGCATCTGTGGGTGTGGGGGTTTGACGTCACTACCTTGAGTGCTAAACCCTAACCTGTCTCTAAATCCTCCCCACTAGTGTTAGCACCAGGCCTAGAGCAGTCTCTAAAAGCTGCTTTATGCTTTTGCGTTGACTCCACACAAAGACTACACCGTTGACTCAATGCCGACGTTAACCTTTTCAAGTTCTGCACCGCCTGTGTCAGCGTCACTCACCACCGAAATGGTGTCAGAATGGCGAACCCCATAGACTGCCGTGCTGCAATATTAATCTTATTTGTTTGGCCCTTTCTTGCTTAGATTTTGTAAACGTTATCAAGAAATAGACACAGTACATTCCAATGACCTAGTTATTGTAACCAGAAAATAAGTATGAGGTTAATTCAGTACGTACCTTACGCAGTACGTACCCTACGCAGTACGCCCCCTAAGCAGTACGTACCTTACGCAGTACGTACCCTACGCAGTGCGCCCCCTACGCAGTGCGCCCCCTAAGCAGTACGTACCCTACACAGTACGTACCCTACGCAGTACTTAAGCAGTACGTACCCTACGCAGTATGCCCCCTCACAGTACGTACCCTACGCAGTACCCAAGCAGTACGTACCCTACACAGTACATACCCTACGCAGTACCTAAGCAGTACGTACCCTACGCAGTACGTACCCTACGCAGTACCTAAGCAGTACATACCCTACACAGTACGTGCCCTACGCAGTACCTTAGCAGTACGCCCCCTTAGCAGTACGTACCCTACACAGTATGTACCCTACGCAGTACCTAAGCAGTACGTACCCTACACAGTACGTACCCTACGCAGTACCTAAGCAGTACGTACCCTACGCAGTACGCTACCTACGCAGTACGCCCCCTAAGCAGTACGTACCCTACGCAGTACTTACCCTACGCAGTACGCTACCTAAACAGTACGTACCCTACGCAGTACGTACCCTACGCAGTACGCTACCTAAGCAGTATGTACCCTACGCAGTACGTACCCTACGCAGTATGCTACATAAGCAGTACGTACCCTATGCAGTACGTACCCTAAGCAGTACGTACCCTACGCAGTACGCTACCTAAACAGTACATACCCTACGCAGTACGCTACCTAAGCATTACGTACCCTACGCAGTACGTACCCTACGCAGTACATAACCTACGCAGTACTTACCCTACACCGTATGCTACCTAAACAGTACGTACCCTATGCAGTACGCACACTACGCAGTACGCTACCTAAGCAGTACATACCCTACGCAGTACGCCCCCTAAGCAGTATCCCAGGAGAAACAATATGGGTACTTTTAGTCTCAGCTTTTCAGTCTTTCAATTTGTGTGTGTGTGTGTGTGTGTGTGTATATGTATGTGTGTGTATATGTATTTAGATTTAGATATGTATTTGTATATGAGTGTGAATTTGCATGGAGACAAAAGAAGCTAATATGGTACATTTGGTACAATATGCTATGTGCAAGTCTTTGTGAGTGTGTGTGTGTGTGTGAGCAGGACAGGAGTGTGTGTGTGTGAAACTGAAACCCTCTGTGTGTGATGCTCATACTCCACCGATGTCCGAGTCGGACGTGACGGAACGTCATGGTGGCCCAAGAGAAAAGCCCTTTGTGTTCTCATGTGACAGCGGACGTCGCCCCCCCCCCCCCCCCCCCCCCCCCACACACACACACACAGGCATACACAGCACCTGACTCTCTGTGGGAGGAACACAGAGAGTATTATCGCAGCCATGACGTGAGGATTGGACTGATGATCTGTAGATGCAGTGGAGAGGGTCAGTTTAGCCCCTTACTCACAGGGCTGGTCTGTGGAATGGAGTGGGTCAGTTTAGCGCCTTACTCACAGGGCTGGAGCTGCAGAGAGAGTTGCACTGATGCTGTTGGAGTTGGAGTTTCATCACTCTTTCATTTTGAGCTCACTTTCAGTGCCTGTAGTTTCGTGTGTGTGTGTGTGTGTGTGTGTGTGTGTGTGTGTGTGTATGCCCATTCAAAGGTCCATGGTATTCATGAGCACTGACCTGCACGAGTGTGTGTTGCATGCATGTGTGTGTGTTTGTGTGTGTGTATGTTCTTACTTTGTTTTTCAAGTACTTTTTTCTCCTTAAAAGCACTTAGTGCGACTAAGTTAAATAATTTAGTAGCTCAGCTGATTTTGTTTTCGCACAGCTCTGCTTTGACTAACACAAACATTTGAATCACTGTTAGAATGCCATCCAGAGATCATGTTGTAATGTGTGTGTGTGTGTGTGTGTGTGTGTGTGTGTATTGTTAACGAGAGTGAAACAAAATTTGTTGGATGTATCCACTCCCATGTGTCCATCCTTAGTCCCATGGCATTCGTGGGAACTGGTGTGTGTGTGTGTGTGTGTGTGTGTGTGTGTGTGTGTGTGTGTGTGTGTGTGTGTGTCTGTGTGAGGCCCATGGCATTCGTGGGCACTGACACTAAATATGTGTGTGTAAATGTGTATAAATGTGTGTGTGTGTGGCATTGGTGGGTACTGACCTGAGTGACCGAGCGCCCCGACTACACTAATGAGGGGTAGGGTATCCACTACACACAGGAACACAGGAACACAGGCTACCATGGCAACCATCCTACTGTACCGACCTTTCAGCATGCACTGTACATTCCATCCCATAATGACCAGGGCTATCTGTATAGGTCTTTCTGTTTGTGTGTGTGTGTGTCAGTCAGTGTCATGTGGCGAGCAAAGGCCTCTCTGTGTTCCCAGTGCTTATTGGATCAGCCGGCCACATCAGAGCCACATCAGGGCCACATCAGAGCCAGATCAGAGATAGCTCAACGGTAGCGTTACGCCAGCGTTGCCACCATTCCGCTGCCGAACCATAGAGAACAATAGGAAACCTGCCGCTTGCCGCTGGCTAATGTGATCCTAACTGTTTTTGAAAAGCTTTATTAAAAGTAAATCACTTTGGTTCACAACATGTTTTCAGGCTGCAGCGTGTACAAAGAGGCTTCATTCCAAATGACTCACTGTGATTTGAAACCTGTTTTCAGGCCGCAGGTTTGAGGAACATACATGTGTAATCAGGCATCCTGACCAATAGCAAGCTGCGTAAGGAGCGGCATCAGTGGAGAGAGTTCAGCACGTCACGACACAAATAAGTTATTGCATCTGACAGCAGTTCTGTGTGTCCCACCTGGGATACCATCTCAATGATCTGATAACAGAACCACACTGAATCTTCTGTGGGTTTATAGTCCGTCTCTGTGCTGAAGTGCAGATGATTGGACCAGCCAGCCCCGGCCTCTGAGGTCTGCTGGCAGGTCTGCTGGCACACGTCCTACAGGAGAACTACCTATAAACACACACACACACACACACACATACACATTCATACTATCACACACACATTTAGTGTCAGTGCCCACAAATGCCATGGGCCTCATACAGACACACCCACACACACACACACACACACACACACACACACACACACACACACACACACACACACATCAGTTCCCACGAATGCCATGGGACTAAGGATGGACACATGGGAGTGGATACATCCAACAACTTTTGTTTCACTCTCGTTAACAATACACACACACACACACACACACACACACATTACAACATGATCTCTGGATGGCATTCTAACAGTGATTCAAGATTGATTGACTAACACAATTGATTAGATTGACTAAATGTTGAGACACATTTAGTCAATCTAATCAATTGTGTTAGTCAATCAATGTGTTCGGCAGTTCTTTCCCACTGGACAGATATAAGTCTGTGTTTCTGACCAGTGAGAGACAGAGATAAGAGTCTGTGTTTCTGACCACTCACGTCTACTACTTAGGGGCAACCCTGGCCTACTGGTTAGCACTGTAACCGGAGGGTTGCCGGTTCGAACCCCGACCAGTAGGAACGGCTGAAGTGCCCTTGAGCAAGGCACCTAACCCCTCACTGACCCCCGAGCACCGCTGTTGATGAAGGCAGCCGGGATTAGTGTGTGTGCTTCTGTTCACTGTGTGCTGAGTGTGTTTCACTAATTCACGGATTGGGATAAATGCAGAGACCAAATTTCCCTCACGGGATCAAAAGAGTATATATACTTTAGAGTATATATACAAAAGAGTATATATACAACCACTGCTCCTACTACTACTACTACACTACTACTATCACAGCTACTTCAAATAGCACAGTGGCTCTGCATCGGATTTCTGACACACCAAAAACCTGGCTCGTTCCCCATGAGGTTCTAGGGAGGGAACTTTGGCCTTTAGAACACCCAAATAAGATCATAAAAACATGGAGGCAGCCTGTGACCACCATGAGGGACGCATGGACCTGTGACCACCCTGAGGGACGCAGGGATACGTCTGCAGTGTGAGTGTGTGTATGTGTGTGGAGTGTGAGTGTGTTTGTGTAAGTGTGAGTATGAGTGAATGGTTAATGTAGAGGGTGGATGCATTGCTAAGACTGTATGACCATAAGCCTACATGAACTTCATATAAATTGGACTCTAGATGGGTTGATGGTTTTGTGTGTGTGTGTGTGTAACATTGAACTATGCGGGGGGTGGGACAGGACTGAATTGGGGTGATTACCATGGTTGGCTGTGAGCCATTCTTTACAGCTGGCCAAAATAATTAAGTGATCAACGAACAACGAGGATTGGTGCAGCGACTGCATAAAAAGAAGCACCGTGGATCTGCACGGGACGAAGGACGCACCGATCACACTGATTTGAACGCCTGCCGCCGAGGTCGCGACCCCCTTAACATCCGTCAGCAGAAGGAATTGGAAAGACCCCAAACAACGCTCTCGATCCCACACGTTACAGGAAAGTAGCCCTGCCTTTGCCTGTGTATGCGTGTGTGTTTGTGTTGACTGTCTACTGGCGTTAAGCGCGTCTCCCCTTTATTTCCCAGTCCGGAACGAGCTCGACCTTCCTCCCGTGACGACGGCCAGCCTGAAACTTCTCAACGCACCCGATTTTGCATCGTTAAGGAAAGTAAAACCCCCATCACCTTGAGCTTTGTATGAGTGATCTAGGCCGTGTTTTGGGATTTTGCATGCGGAAGTTTAATTGACGCTTCTGTCTCGCAGTCAAGGGGGCAGAGACACCACTAGAGGAATCCCCGACGGAGGTGTCTGGCCACGCATTTAAAGAGACAGTGCATTGGTGGACGTATCACTCCAGACTGTTTTCAAAGACGGCTCTTCAATCCTGGGGGTTGGGCCACAAGTGGCACTGGACAGTAATATATTGTTTTCCCTTCACCCAGTTCAACTCCCCTTTATTAGTGTATTGTATGTGATTCATTGCAGGGTTTGGTCAAGTAGTGAAGGGCTGCCGCTGGTACAATATTAGCTTGATTGTGTTACCTACTGGCAAATGTTCCTTGATATCACGTGTGTGCGAGTGTGTGGGATATCTACATAATTTGTGTGCTGTGCTTGGTGTGTAGTGCTTAATATTGCCACTTGTAGTGTAGGCTCAGTTGGGGGGAAATAGTATCAGTGGCTCCACCCACAACCTGCTTACCCCAAGGTGTTTACGTACAATTGCCACTAGTCGCCAGCAGAGGGAGCCAACCCTTGACATGTGTCAGTAGCGAGGCTCTAGCGAGTTATATATATATATACTCTGCAGGTTGGCTACTCTTATAGTGTTTTTTTTTTCGTAGCGTAGCAGCTTGTGTTAACATTTCCTCTAGGTCACCACGTATATGCTTGCGTGTCTTTTTTTTGTTACAAAAGGTTGCGTGTGTCTTATTACCATTTTGTGAGTGGTTCTTGTGTATTGTAGCTTACCTCTTTAGCCTTCCTTGTTGGTTGCCTTAGGCAACCCCTAGTAGCGCCCATATACTCAGGGAGAGCCCCTGGCTAAAACGCACACCCCCCTTTTCGGTTGGTTCCCTCTGTACGGAGCCTAACCCCATTATAGCCTGAGATCTCCCTCCTCTAGAGGGTGCCAGAATGTGCTATTTACATATACTAGGCTATTGATTTGTTTTGTAGTTTCAGTTCTTTCATACTGGTCCTATACTCTAAACAGGCTGTGAACTTACATGGGCTATTGATTTATTCTGTGGCCCTTCATTTCTTTCATACTGGTCTTATACTGCAATTGGGTCGTGAACTTCACATAGGCTATTTATTGAACTGTGTTTTAAAACTTGATTGTTCATAAACTATATATTTTTATACTACGTCGTTGTATTGTTGTGTGTTTCGAGGGGAGAACCGCCGGTAATCTGTTACCGTTACATTAACACTTTATTTTAGCGAACATGTTACCCATTAATACATCCCTAATATGTGTATGAGTGTGCAACAAGGTCTGTATTAAGCACCACTGCACATTTATGAGCTCTTCATTCAACAACTTCATATTCTTAATTAATAAGTAATTTATTCTTAGTGTGTGATGGTATTAATGTGTGTGTGTGTGATCAGGCAGCCCTGCCCAGATTGACTTCCTGAGGCACAACCCTCTGGGGCCAGAGAAACACTCGACCTGCTAGGAGTCAGAAATGTGCTTTTGATAATATGGGGCCAGGGTAAACAGTGCTATCACATACTTCTTAAAACACACACACACACACACACACACACACACACACATGGAGGAATGGGGACAGTGGTGGGGCTTTTACAAACACACACCAAGGAATAGGGACAGTGGTAGGGTATACACATGTACAGTACACACAGACACACACACACACACACATTTCTACAGACCAGCAGGTGAGTGTTTTCTCAGAGGGTTGAGCCCCATAGTACCTCAGAGATCAGCATCAGTGTTTGATTGTCTGCCAGGCGTTGGCTGAGTCTCCCACAAATGCGTGCGCGCTCGCACACACACACACTCCTCTGAGAGGTTTACTCTCATTGATCCATGTGATCTCTGGCCCCAACACAAACACATACAAAACACAAACACAGCGCAGAGAAAACACACCCCCTTGCCACCCCACTACGGTGAGGGGCCCACCTACTCAACCCGCCATGGTGAGGGCTCATCTACACAGACCAGAAAAACAAACAGCACCAGGCACAGAGGAGAGAGAAAGTACGAAAACACATGGAAAAAAACTACGACACACATTATAGAATATGACCTGGACACAATTCATCATAAAAATATACTATTATATGTTTGTACATTCAGATAGTCATGATATCTAACACTGTTACAAACACCCTCAATTATACAAACCCAGTCATAATAGTAGTAGTCACAGCAGTAGTAGAAGTAGAAGTAGCAGTAGTAGTGGTAGTAGTGCCAATGCGGGTAAAGGGCATTGATATCAAGGATATCAGAATAAATGCTTAAAGGGCCTGCCATATATTAATACTTGTCATAAAACACAGACACCCTCGATCTCCACTCCGACCCCCTCACACACACAGACTGCATGTCCTCTGGGTGACCTGTGTGGACTCTGGCTGTAGATAGATGTGTTCGGCCGACCTGCCTTGTCTGCGCTGCTCTACTCTGATGTGCTGTGTGGTGATGAGGTCAGGCTTGAGCTGATTTATTGGTCTGTTCTGTTCCAAAGGTCACGCGTGGCGCTGAGATGCTGGGAGGGCTGGACGCAGCTAAAGCGCTGACATGACCGTCTGCATGGGTAATTAATACACTGCAATGATCCAAACACACACACACACACACACACACACATGCTTGTGCACAGAACTGAACGCACAGTGTTACTCTAAAGCTAGCCAACTGGTTCATATGTCACACACACACACACACGCATGCATGTACCTGAATGCACATCACAGTGCAACTCTAAGCTAGCCATAGTTAATATGACACACACACACACACACACACACACACACACATGCATGTACCTGAATGCACATCAGTGCTACGCTTGACCTAGCCAACTAGTTTATATGTCACAGATCATATGTACCTGAATGCACGTAAAAGTGTGAATCATTAGATTCCTATGGTTCATATATGACAAACACATAAACACAGACACACAGCGCTACTCTTAAGCTAGCCGAGTAGTTTGTATGTCACACACTCTCACACACGCTTGTGTGTGCGTGTACCTATGTCCGCCACAGTGCTACTCTTAAGCCAGTGAGTAGTTCGTATGTCACACACTCTCACACACGCATGTGTGCACGTGTACCTGAAATGTCCGCCACAGCGCTACTCTTAAGCCAGTGAGTAGTTCCCTATATCAGGCTGTTGTGTGTGGAGGGGGTGGAGTGCTTATGAATGTCTAACTATAAACACCCACCCCCCCTACACACACACACACACTCACACACATTTTGACTTTGACTTTGACTTTGACACATATACACACATAGACACATGGACAGACACATACACACACACACACACACACACACACACATATACAGACATGGACACATGGACAGACACTCCCATACAGGTCCTTTACACTAGTGCGTCTTCACTCTTTTCCCCTGGGGGGTCTTCATTATATCAGGGCGTTCACATGATGTGGCCCAAAGAAAGGCTCACATCAGGGGGCAGAAGCCTCTCCACTGGCCCTCCGTACTCCCAACTCAATGCAGCGGTCAAGCACAAGCGGTGTGGTGGGGGGCTAAACGTTTCAAGCACAGAGCTTTATTCAGGCCATAACCTATGGGCATTGACGGCCCCTACTGTGTCTAGTTAGCCTACTCCATCTTTACCCCCATCCGCACACCCACACACTGGACGCCCCCCCACTAAGAGGTTAATGGAGCTACCATCCATGAGTTAACCTTATTATCTCATCATCAGAGCACGATGCTACTAATCAGCCTACTCTTTACACAAGCAGATGCCCACTTCCACTCGTATAGTGATGGCGTGTGGTAGCACTGTGCATGTGCTGCTATATGTTTAGCATCACGATGACTGACACAGTGAGAACATAAGAGAATAGTGAACTTTGTTCTCATGAAATGAATAAAACATCTGACGTAAGTCTTGGTAGTACAGGTAGGTTTTAACTGCACCTGCAGTAAACCATATGCCAATAACGCTCATACGCACTCAGACTTGATCAGTTCTTAACGGTTAAACATTTTTCACAGACACACACACACACACACACATACAGCTGCACTGAATACAACAGGAAAGCCCTGCAGCGCATAGTGAACACAGCTGGAAGGATCATTGGTGCTTCACTCCCCTCCCTGAAGGACATTTACACCACCCACCTCACCCGCAAGGCGACCAAAATTGTGAGTGATTCAAGTCACCCCGCTCACAATCTGTTTGATCTACTGCCCTCTGGGAAGAGGTACAGAAGCCTGCGCTCCAGCACTACCAGACTCACCAACAGCTTCATACACCAAGCTGTAAGGATGCTGAACTCTCTCCCTCCTCTCCCCCCTCCACCCTCAGCTACATAACATCCTGGACATTGGACCCACAATGGCCGCCTGCACTACTCCACTTGCACACTTGCACACTTGTACACTTTACAACTTGGTGTTGTTGTCCTGAAAACACAACACTTCTGCTGCTCTTACATAACTTGCACCACTATGCCACTTTCTTTATTACTTAGGTCAAACAGAACTACCCAAGCCTTTTATTGGCCTGACTTTGCACTAGTATTTTATTGACTGTCCATGCACAATTTCAACCAAATTTTGCTGCTCTTATTTTTTCATTATTATATGTGCCCTCTTATTTACTTATTTACTTACTTTTTTTGTTTACTTGAATGTTATGTTTGTCTGTGGACTTAAATTGGTAAAATATGTCTTGTCTTCACCGTGGGATAGTGAGAAACGTAATTTCGATCTCTTTGTATGTCTGGAACATGTGAAGAAATTGACAATAAAGCTGACTTTGACTTTGACTTTGACTTTGACACATACAACTAGTAGGCTAACTATCTTCTAGCCTTTCAATAGCAACAAGGATCCCATCTTAAAAATCCTAAAGAAAAAAAAAATTATCGAACCTCTTTTTCTTGCACACGTGTGTGTGTGTATGTATTGACACCTGGCTGTGAGGGTGTGTGTGAGAGAGTATGTGTGTTAATGCTTGTTGCCAGTGTGTGTGTATGTGTGTGTGTACGCGTGTGTGTGCTTGCCTACATTAGGTAATTAATTTGAGAAGCCTCAGGTGCTGTTTCCTCTTCAAGTGGCTATTCATTCTCCTGCAGCCCAGTGGCACGCCCTCAAGCAGCATGTGTGTGTGAGAGAGAGTATAGCTCTATGTGTGTGTGTGAGAGAGAGAGAGAGAGAGAGTACAGCTGTATGTGTGTGTGAGGGAGAGAGAGAGAGTACAGTATGTGTGTGTGTGTGTGAGAGAGAGAGAGAGTACAGTTGTGTGTAAGTGTGTGAGAGAGAGAGTACAGTATGTGTGTGTGTGTGCGAGAGAGAGAGAGAGTACAGTTGTATGTGTGTGTGTGAGAGAGAGAGAGAGTGCAGCTGTGTGTGTGTGAGAGGGAGAGAGAGAGAAAGAGAGACAGTAGACAGAGACAGAGAGGCAGCTGTGTGTGTGTGTGTGTGTGTGTGAGAGAGTACAGTATGTGTGTGTCTGTGCAAGAGAGAGAGAGAGTACAGTTGTGTGTAAGTGTGTGAGAGAGAGAGTACAGTATGTGTGTGTGTGTGCGAGAGAGAGAGAGAGTACAGTTGTATGTGTGTGTGTGAGAGAGAGAGAGAGAGTGCAGCTGTGTGTGTGTGAGAGGGAGAGAGAGAGAAAGAGAGACAGTAGACAGAGACAGAGAGGCAGCTGTGTGTGTGTGTGTGTGTGTGTGAGAGAGTACAGTATGTGTGTGTCTGTGCAAGAGAGAGAGAGAGTACAGTTGTGTGTAAGTGTGTGAGAGAGAGAGTACAGTATGTGTGTGTGTGTGCGAGAGAGAGAGAGAGTACAGTTGTATGTGTGTGTGTGAGAGAGAGAGAGAGAGTGCAGCTGTGTGTGTGTGAGAGGGAGAGAGAGAGAAAGAGAGACAGTAGACAGAGACAGAGAGGCAGCTGTGTGTGTGTGTGTGTGTGTGTGAGACAGTACAGTATGTGTGTGTCTGTGCAAGAGAGAGAGAGAGTACAGTTGTGTGTAAGTGTGTGAGAGAGAGAGTACAGTATGTGTGTGTGTGTGCGAGAGAGAGAGAGAGTACAGTTGTATGTGTGTGTGTGAGAGAGAGAGAGAGAGAGTGCAGCTGTGTGTGTGTGAGAGGGAGAGAGAGAGAAAGAGAGACAGTAGACAGAGACAGAGAGGCAGCTGTGTGTGTGTGTGTGTGTGTGAGAGAGAGAGAGTACAGTATGTGTGTGTCTGTGCAAGAGAGAGAGAGAGTACAGTTGTGTGTAAGTGTGTGAGAGAGAGAGTACAGTATGTGTGTGTGTGTGCGAGAGAGAGAGAGAGTACAGTTGTATGTGTGTGTGTGAGAGAGACACAGAGAGGCAGCTGTGTGTGTGTGTGTGAGAGAGAGAGTACAGTATGTGTGTGTCTGTGCAAGAGAGAGAGAGAGTACAGTTGTGTGTAAGTGTGTGAGAGAGAGAGTACAGTATGTGTGTGTGTGTGCGAGAGAGAGAGAGAGAGTACAGTTGTATGTGTGTGTGTGAGAGAGACAGAGAGGCAGCTGTGTGTGTGTGTGTGGTTAAGCCCTGCAGCAGGCATCTAGGTTTTCGCCACACAGCTCCTTATCTGGTAGAGAGGAGCTCCTAAAAGAAACACGCACTGGGCAGGACTGAGTGTTCTGCCATACAAGCACTTTCACAGCAGCCCAGGGATAAATACACTCACCGCTGCTTCTCATTCCAACTTGTAGCCTATAGTTGCAAGTTGCAAATGTTGAGAGTGAGAGCACATCTGCACCAAGAAGGCTGAGTACTGAGATTGTTTCATTTGTGGGAAGGCCAGCTCTAAACCAGAACCTCTGACCGCAATTTCAATTGGAACAGTCGCAAATACCAGAGACAAGGTCCTTCGGGCAGCTTCTGAAAGGCTTGATGAAGATGTACATCTTCGAATTCTTTCATGCCCAGATCTCTTTGCATATGATACCAAATATCATAAAATGCCTTGCACATTACATCTCTAAATAAAATATTGCAGAAGCCATAGAAAAGAATAAAAAAGCAGACCAATGTCTCAAAGCCTTTATTAAGATCACTGAAGACATTAATAAAACAGGATTGTCCAAAGGTATGAAAGTGAGGACTCTCAACTCTTTGACTGATAGCTATGAGAACATACTAAAGACCATTGCTGAGCAAGAGGTGTGTCAACACAAGAAATATAGATCAAGGACAGTGGTGTCCACATCCCAACTGTTCTCACTTGAGTTGCTGAACATGGAATTGTTGATGCAGCCATCAACAACTTTTACCAAAATAAAGACACCCTGGTTGGGAAGTGTACAACTCGTGCTATGACGTCTGTTTTGTTCCGAAGAGGCCAAGTCTCCACAGCAGATAAATGCCTCCCTCAGGTTCAGAGGTCCCTCACCACCTTAAACACGTTTGATGTGGAGATAAACTTTACAGGTACATTTTGTCCATTCTTTTACGCTTCACATCCAGGGTGTCTTCATTTTGGTCAAAGTTGCTGATGGATGCATCAACAATTCCATGTTCAGCAACTCCAGTGGGGCCAGTTGGGATGTAGACACCACTCTCTGTCCTTGATATCTGGTCTGCTGCAACAGATGTGAGAAGTGCCTAACTTCTGTATAGGAAACACAGTGTCCCATTGCACTGAGCTCATTGATGACTGTCTTACTACCAAACTCATGATGTATCAAAATGGGAAGTCCCAGTGTGATTGGTGTATGGATGTGACCGCTCTGTTCAATGAGATCATGACAAATTGCGATAACACACAGATTCTCCTTTGAAGCTGGGTCATCACATTTGGTAATTTCTGTGGGCATGTTAATCAACACACCAGTTCACAAAGTCATACAGGATGTTGGGTACATACTTGCTGCATTGGAAACATAATAGACAGTCACTGCTGACATATTACTCACTGTCATGCTCTACCTGACCCATGCTTTTCCTCAATATGTCTGCAGCCCTTTGTAATATTTGGATTTCGGAAACACTCTGACTTGTCTGTGGAAGTGTAGTCTCAGTCCACTGTTATTTCTGTGAGTTTAGCAGCTTCCCTCAGTGCACAATATGGTCATACTATCTGAGCAGATCAGGTCTGACTGTCTTGGACGTAGAACAAATGCAAGCATGTCTTTGTAATGCTGTATCAGCTTTTCCTTTAGTTTCCAGGATCTATATTTCTTGTGTTGAACTATGGACACACCTTCTTGCTCAGCAATGGTCTTTAGTATGTTGTCATAGCTAGCAGTCAAAGAATTGAGTCCTCACTTTCATATCTTTGGACAATACTGTTTTATCAATGTCTTCAGTGAGCTTAATAAAGGCTTTGTTATAGACATTGGTCTGCTTTTTTTATTCTTTTCTATGGCTGCTGTTATATTTCATTTAGAGATGTAGTGTGCAAGGTATTTGTATTTGGCATCATATGCAAAGAGATCTGGGCATGAAAGAATTTGAATGTACATCTTCATCAAGCCTTTCAGAAGCTGCCCGAAGGACCTTGTCTCTGGTACTGGGGACAGCCGTGGCTACTGGTTAGGGGTTCGGACTTGTAACCGAAGAGTTACCGGTTCGATCCCCAACCCAGAAGGAAAAAAAAGGAAAAAAGGCGGAAGTGGTTGAGCACTGCTCTCCCATGCCCACATCCACGGTGCCCTTGAGCAAGACACCTAACCCCTCACTGCTCTCCCATGCCCACATGCACGGTGCCCTTGAGCAAGGCACCTAACCCCTCACTGCTCTCCCATGCCCACATGCACGGTGCCCTTGAGCAAGGCACCTAACCCCTCACTGCTCTCCCATGCCCACATCCACAGTGCCCTTGAGCAAGGCACCTAACCCCTCACTGCTCTCCCATGCCCACATGCACGGTGCCCTTGAGCAAGGCACCTAACCCCTCACTGCTCTCCCATGCCCACATCCACGGTGCCCTTGAGCAAGGCACCTAACCCCTCACTGCTCTCCCATGCCCACATGCACGGTGCCCTTGAGCAAGGCACCTAACCCCTCACTGCTCTCCCATGCCCACATCCACAGTGCCCTTGAGCAAGGCACCTAACCCCTCACTGCTCTCCCATGCCCACATGCACGGTGCCCTTGAGCAAGGCACCTAACCCCTCACTGCTCTCCCATGCCCACATCCACGGTGCCCTTGAGCAAGGCACCTAACCCCTCACTGCTCTCCCATGCCCACATCCACGGTGCCCTTGAGCAAGGCACCTAACCCCTCACTGCTCTCCCATGCCCACATCCACGGTGCCCTTGAGCAAGGCACCTAACCCCTCACTGCTCTCCCATGCCCACATCCACGGTGCCCTTGAGCAAGGCACCTAACCCCTCACTGCTCTCCCATGCCCACATGCACGGTGCCCTTGAGCAAGGCACCTAACCCCTCACTGCTCCCCGAGCGCCGCTGTAGTAAGGCAGCTCACTGCTCCAGGTTAGTGTGTGCTCCACCTCATTGTGCTCACTGTGTGCTCTGTGCGTTCACTAATTCACGGATGGGATAAATGCAGAGACCAAATTCCTTGTATACGCAAGTATACTTGGCGTATAATTTACATTGCCCCTGTACCAGTCGAAATGGCTGTCAGAGGTTCTGATCTAGAGCTGGCCTTCCCACAAATGAAACAATCTCTCAGTATTTGAAATGATGATGTTTCAGCCCTACTCAGCCTTCTTGGTGCAGATGTGCTCTCACTCAACATTTGCAACTTGCTGCTGCTCACTGATTTTTGTCTTACTGCAGTAGTTCGCTCTACATGATACATGATATAAAACTTTGATTTTGGAGGAAATATCATCTGTATAATGGAGCCAGAGTTTTATGGACATCACCATCTCTCTCTCTGCTGAGCAAGGGTAAGTATGCGTTGGAGGCCTTCTACTGTGGGGTTTTGGACATGGGGATCTTTTTTCTTGCCCTTTTCAAAATGTTTCCCACAAATTATACAAAGCTTTGGATCCAATGCCTGTAAGACATTCTCCATAATTCAAAAGACTATTGAAAAGGAAAAATTATATACATTTCAGAATTTTCATTGAAATGCAAATCAAGTTGAATTACACATGCAACATTGGTCAGAGGGCTAAGTACTTTCTTAGCTAGGGAAAGTAGTTTCTACAACTAACTGTTTAGCTACTTAGGGGTGAAGTAAGCAGTGTAGGCTCTACTGTCCACTGCTGGTCTGGACAGACAAAAGCTAACAATATTATTTTCCATTATTCAGTAATGACTTGACCATATAAATATTTTAATAAAGGTGTTCCATCCCAATGTTAACCTGATTCAATTGGATCTGTGTTTCATATGAATTGTTTAATACTGGAACATATGAAATGTATCATTATTAAATGTAAATATAGAGCAGCACTTACCGTATGTCAGGGGTTCTCAATGTTTTTGGTTCCGAGGACCCCTTTTGAGGGAGAACATTTTCCGAGGACCCCCTCATAACCGTAAAAATTAAGCATGTCATTTGTATTCTCTGAAGTTGTGGCCTGCACATTCATCCGCTAGCTGGCTAACAAATAAGCCAAGCTAAGCAGTAGTAGGAATGGTTCTTCATGACCTAAGTGAAGTTAAATGTGGGTAGGAGCAAATAGACACAATTTGCTTGTTTTATGGGTGAAAAGGGGCATCATCCATAGATATTAATTTTTAAAATGATAAAACTCAACTTTATAATTTTAAGCAAATGATTTTGCGGACCCCTTGGCTATGGTTTTCTTTCATGTTGGACACCTCATACATTGAGTGACAGAACACCCTGATTCGTCATACTATATTTACATATTTGGTATTGTTGGATTCAGAACAACCCCACCTTTCCCATAAGTGATCATATGTGTTTCTAAGATAATCCCTGGTAAAACAGCTACAAAGTAAATGAAAACATTCTGCATAGATATTCATTTTTTGCATGTCCGCTTATTTTAGGTATGTGTTTACATGTCTCTATTCATTCCATACATCAAGATATTCACATCCAGTCTTTACTGTAAAGCAACTTCCTGACTATAAACATGCCAAGTTTCAAAGTTCTCAGAGCTTGTGTGATTGATCTGCACTAATTTATATGCCTTAACTCCAATACGGACAGGCTATATTTTAGTCCTTTTTTGGTTTTGGGGTGTATAACAATATCTGTTAATTTAACAATCTTAGCAGTAAAATATTTTTATCCAAGAATCCATTTCATATATGGGAGACCTTAGAGATGAGGAAAAACATTGTTGGGTTTAGTTCTATCTCAAAAACTAAAGCCCTTTCTGACCATTTGTCACTAGCCTATTAGTAGGCTAGTGGCAAATCGTCCTTCGTCCTTGTCTTGTGATATTGACGTTAACGTTCACCGATGAGCAGCAGGCTGTGCAGATTAGAGCTGCAGTCTTGGGTCTATAAATTGTACCCTCTTACTACGGCGCTGTCAGTTGAAGGGCGAAGTGGCGGTGCACAGCGCAGGTGATCTGTGCGTGTCCGGCTGCTGCTGCTGGAGTAGGAGGGGATTCAGGCGCACGCGCACTTCCGCTCACAGAACCCATGCCGACATTTCATACGAGCGCGGTCAGGAAAGTTTTCGCATTCCTATGAACACATTTCCCCGTGTCAAACGGACAGAGTTGGCGACGCGAAGAACGGTCCTCTTCTCGCTACAGAAGCACCATTTAGAGGTATGTTGACAAATATCATCAAAGCCTTTTCGACGTTGAGTGCGGTAGTGACAATGACATTCAATAGGTGTCCGCTAGCCGTGCTTTCAGTTCAGCATCCATATAACCATGTGTGAACGGCACAGGACAGCTAACGGAGTGTTTGCCACGCCGGCACCCGCTGTTTGAATGGGCAACTGAATTCTGCATAGGCCTACTGTTGAAAATCTTTAAAAAGTGTCTTCATGTTTAGCCTCTTTTAAAGACTGGATAACGATCAGTGTTACTACGGTGTTAGGCTGACATGACCCTCTGCAGTGCGCATACCTGTGCACCAGCATGTTGCCTTCCCGAGATCACCTTTTAACGTTGCCGTCACTAGCTGTTTTTTAGTAGCCGACACAATAGCGAGGGGGGGGGGGGGGGGGTGGTGTGAGGAGAGTTTGAAACAGGGGGGAGAGGTGTTTTCTCGTCGCCCACTGCTCATGAATGGAAAGGCGACCTTGAGTATATCTCCTATCCCAACCTGATCCCACGATTCAGCCCCCGTCTGTCGTTTACATTTAGATGTCAGGAACATCTTGTGCTGCCTAGCATCTCATCTCCGCCAAGCGGAGCTGTGGCTATATTTGCCCGAGAAGCATCATCAGAGCATTTCCCTTGCGCGTGGCCTATTTCTACCGTCTACTTGTATTTCTTTACAGTTGCATCATTGTGGGATCACGTGCAAATGATTGTGCTATAAAACGAGCGATTGGTGGGCGACAGTTCGTTGCTTAGATTCATGGTGCCTACGTGATGAAATCCTACTAATGCATTCCCCCTCCTCTCCCGCTCCTCAGATCTGAGGCGAGAACAGAAGAGAGCCGCTGTCCTGCCCGCGAGATTTACTCAGTCAGCGCGCCTTGGTGAGTCTCTCGCCCTTCTTGCCATTGGCTCAGCAGCCATATCCTCCCACATCATGCACACTCAGCTGTTGCCCGTAACTACCGTCATAACTGCTGTTTCTAATCGCAGTAAACTCTTGTGCCAGTTAAAGTTACTGTCTATGTTCTGAAACGACTGTGCCCTGGTTTGATCAAGTGAAAGATTTCATTTCCTCATCAGTGTGAAGACTGATGTAATACCATAGCACTGAAGGCCTGGCCAGTTGTGTCTTAATGGTCATTTCTGAAATGGGTCTGGCACAGCTGAGGAGACAGCCACATTATCACGTGTGGATAGTTCTCATGACTGACGGCAGGAAGTTGAACTTTTGGAGCACGCCCCAGACTTTGTGCTTGAGCAGAAAGGGACTTGTTATGTGCCAGCAGCTCAGCAGGGCGGGCAGGCCGGCCAGTTTAATGACCGCGCGTTAGTAGTGGCGTCTGCTGACATCAGCGTGCCTGTGACTCTTATCTGGACACCTTGTGTTTGTGCTGCTCCACCACACAGAACATCCTCACCCTGGCTAGTGTGCGCCATGCGGGCTTCCTAGAATGCTCTGTGTGATTGACAGGCGCATGTGAGTCTGTTGGACGATGCCCTTGCTCTATTCCCTTGGTCTTGACCTGCTGGACCTCACACAGGTGGCAGAGTCTTTCTGTGTGTGTGTGTGTCTGTGTGTGTGTGTGTGTGACTGCTCTCTTGTTCTCCACCCAGGTCAGGTGGCATTCTGTTCTCATTGGATTTTACCCACAATCCTCTTCTCTCAGCCTTTCTCTATTAAAGGCACACTATGCAGGTTTTTTAGCTTAATATGCAAGTTTTTTAGCTTAATTTACCTTCATTTAACAGCTTCAGAGTCATTGGAATGGTTATATGACTTTTTTCGGTTTGAATGGTGGCCGTCTCGCTTCCCCCTAGCACCTGTGAGCGGAAAAACCACCCTTGCAACTGTGGGCCGGCGGGCCGACGGCCTCAGTGTCAGGAAGTAACAAGTGTAACAAATTGCTTTACTGCATTCAAATACACATACACGCCAGGCACCAGCTAGAAAAAGGTAGCGATGGAGTTTCTCAGACATTCGTCATGACCGAGCCAGTGAAAAAGAAGCAAAAGCTGAGAAAACGGTAAGGAAATTGCCAATACTGCATAGTTTACCTTTAACACTCCTTCCATCTCTCTCTGTCTCTCTGCCCCCCCCTCCCCTCTCTCTCTGTCTGTCTGTCTGTCTCTCTCTCACACACACTGTTGCTCTCTCATTCTCCCCTTCTCCCTCTCTCTCTCTCTCACACGCTGTCACTCTCTCATTCTCCCTCTCACACACACACACACACACACACACACACACACACACACTGTCTCTCTCTCTCACACTGTCTCACTGCACTGCTCTCTACTTTCAGGCTCAATCTGACAATCTGATATCTCCTCTTATCTGATTTCTATCTCTTTTTATCTATTTCCTGTTCCCTCTCCCTCTCACACTTTTTAGAGGCCGTTTACACGACACCGCCGGGTGGATTTTCTCTTACCGCTTTCACACCTTTAACGACTCTGGCAAGAAAAAACCTCACGTGTACACACAGAGGTGTAACCGGCTAAATGTGCTGTAGTCCATATGCCAGACCAGTCGATGGCGCCGCTGTGCAGAAGCTTCACAATATGGGGCTATGTCATTTAGCCTATAATATGCGGTGTAACTGTAGGGCTATGTCATGTACCCTATAATAGGCAGTGTAACTGGGGCTATGTCATTTAGCCTATAATATACTGTGTAACTGTAGGTCTGTCATTTTATGTAGAAAATGTAAAATTGATTTCTGTACAGACATGGTGATTAGTGTTGGCATGAAATTGTAAAGATGTGTTGGCTAAATGTAGGCCTAACAACATTTCTGTTTACATTGTTTGATATGAAAATGGATGTTCCATGTGAAGTTTTTCATACTGCATAGGAAATGCAGTAATTTGTATAAAAAATATTGTTTCTGAAGTAATATGAAGCCACATAGATAACTGTATTATATTAACCTATACAGTATGTTAATGCATTGTCAAGTCAAATATCCTACATGGCTTTAAAGGTGCCATGTGTAGTGTCCGCCAAAAAATCATTCATAAAAACAATTCATACTCCACATTCCATAAAAGATTGGGGCAGTAAACCTCCAGAAAGCGAATTGGTCTACCCTAGAGTAATAACCAAGACACGTGTATTGCATTTTGGCTGGCGGTTATGTTGCCCGCATGCCCGAACTGGAATTATGACACCTGTCAGGCTGTGGCTAGTAATTTAGCATGCTAATTCAGGTTGATATCTCTGCAGCACTATACCTTGTCATTTTTTTAATGACATCATCGCCCTTATTTCTTCTCATTCTTTTGATGCGTGTAGCTCATTTTTAAAAATATTTTTACCTCAATTCTTACACATGGCACCTTTTTAATAGAAAAATGTATTTGACGCATCGGGATTCATCGCACATGATAATGGAATGGGATCAGGAGATGTTACGATTCACACCTCTACTTGGTAGAGTGATGGTTTGTTGAGGCTATGATGCCCTCCTGTGCTCCCCCCACATGCACCCCTCATCTGTACTGGGCTTTGACTAGCCTAAGTGCAGGCTGGACCGACCCTTGACTAGCCTAAGTGCAGGCTGGACCGACCCTTGACTAGCCTAAGTGCAGGCTGGATTCTGTTGTGGCTAAGGCTGAGCTGCTAGTGTGCCCTCACAGCAGTACTGGGCTGTGGTCAAGTGCTGTTTCACTTTGCCACTTTGCCGGTGTTGGGCTCTAGTTAAGTGTTGTTGTGGCTAGGGCACGGTTAGCCTGCTGTGCTAGCAGCAGGAGCTAGCTGCTCATTAGCGCTTGGCGAGAGGGAAGGGGACCGGGCACTGGTGCAGGAGATGACGGAGTCCAAATTAGTGAGGAAAGGAGCGAAGTGGAGTGGATCTGACTGCCCCTTAGAAGCACACACACACACACACACACACACACTCACACGTACACACAAGGAGAGGGGAGCGGAGAGGAGAGCAGTGGACCTGACTGCCCCTCAGAAGCACAGCCAAGAGTTCAGATAGCAGCTTAGGCAAAGACGAGTGGTCCGCATGACTTCACACTACACACACACACACATGCACAGACATAGACACACACACAAAATGACCCATACACACTCAAATCTACATGCATTCACACAAGCTCACTGAAACACAATTTTGGCTTGTTGGCACACACACACACACACACACACACACACCCCTGTCCAGGCTGATGTTTTTGTACTTCTATGCTATTTGCTGACACACACACCCACACACGGTCTTAGGTGGTGTTAAGACGGGGCTTCTTGTGTGTGTGCGCGTGCAAAAAAACCTGATAAACAAAAACATTGTCTGGAACGGGCTGTGTGTGTGTGTGTGTGTGTGTGTGTGTGACAAACAGGTCCAAAGAACAAAAACATCACCTACTGTAGGACTGGGCTGGTCACCCTGCAGTTGACCAGAGGTGGCGCTCTCGCACAGCTCCCCTTAGGCAGCAGCTACTGCGTAGTTTCCACACAGCTGTTTAGCCATCACTGGTCACTCCTTCTCACCAGTGACCTAAACACTTGTGTCCATCTGATTACTGGGTTATCTTTTACAGTCAAGCACATTGTAGTTCATATAATCCATAGTGATTATCTTCTGTTGTTGACTAAACACATTAGTAGTAGTTAATCCAGGCAGATTATCTGATGTGGTTGGCTAAGCACTAAAAGCATACCTAGAAGATTAGGTGATTCAGTGGATTGGTTGACACACACACACACACACACACACACACACACACACACACACACACTCCCTAGCCTGTAGCCTTTATCCAGCCCCTGTCAGCCCTGACACACACACACACACACACACACTGTTTTGTAGTCTTTAGTCTGTAGCCTTTAGCCAGGCCCAGTGTGTGTGTGTGTTAGCCAGGCCCCTTTACCTGAGTGTAACCTACAGTGAGGTGTGTTTTCTGGGGCTTCCTGTAAAATCCGGTCTTGTGTGATGTGGGTCCAGGGTGGCACAGTGGTGTGTGTGTGTGTGGGCAGCTGGCACCTTTGTGCCATGCCTCTAGTGAGTGTGTGTGTGTGTGTGTGTGTGTGTGTGTGTGTGTTGGGGGGGGTGGGGTGGGGGGGGGGGTGCCATCGTCAGATGAGCTCCTGCTCAGGTCACACCCACCTGAGACATCCTGCCCACAGATGAGCCACATCAGTAACTCGTGTAAGTGTGTGTGTGTGTGTGTGTGTGTGTGTGTGGGTGTCCAATTAGAGACCCTTTCGTTGCGCTAACGCAGTCAGGTTAAGGGGTAGAGGTGAGGTGAGATGTCACTTCCTGTGGAGCATGGTGTGTACTGACATACCTCAAACACAGAAAAGACACACACACACACACACACACACACACACACACACACACAGTTTTGGTTCCTTCTGCTGCTGCTCAGCAACTCGGTCAGCTGAAAGCATTTCCTCTGGGTGCGAGTGCGTGTGTGTGTGTAGAGAGAGGTGTGGTATTCTGCGTGTGTGTGTGTGTGTGTGTGTGTGTGTGTGCCCCTCCCTGTCTCCTCCTGCGGAGCTAAGGGTAATCTCGGTCCTTCCAGGTCAGCTTCCCCAAAAATACAAACACACTTCTGTTGCTCGAAGACTACTTGGCCTACACCACAAAGTCTGACACTCACTCTCACTCTCACTCTCACTCTCTCTCTGTCGTGTCTGAGGGGCCTCATGTCATGCTAAGTTAGCATTGGAGCTGGCAGTGACTGAGGAAGCGAGAGATAGCTGAGTGTGTGAGAGAGGGAGTGTTTCAGTTGAGTGTGTGTGTGTGTGTGTGTGTGTGTGTGTGTGAGAGAGAATTTGTGTGTGTGTGTGAGTGCGTGTAGAGAGAGACGAACCACTAAAACCTCCCAGCACCTGTGGTCAGGGCTTGCGGGGGCTGTGTGTGTGTGAGAGAGAGAACTGTATGTAGGCCACCCTGCTCTGCACCCAGTGTCTGCTGAAGTGATGCCCGCTCCACTGTGTGTGTGTGTGTGTGAGATGGGGGGGGGGGGGGGTTTGAGTCCCCTCAAAGGCCTCATTGATGGAGCTCTGAGACTTTCACTGCTTTATTGCGTTACAAAGCACGCTTGGCAGAACACACACACACACACAGTACCGTGTCTTACATACACATACACACACACACTCACAACGTCATACTCCCGAACACACACAGACGCAGACACACCCAGAGTGTGTTCCAGCAGGCAGTTTAGCTGGGAGAATAGGGGGCTGAGAAGGAGTCGTATCGTGTGTCACGGTGGCAGCTGACGAGCTAAAGCCCCACTGCTTCTTACAGAGACAGGTGTGTGTGTCTCTCTCTTTTTCTCTGTATGTGTGTCAATTCAATTCATTCTTTATTCAGGAGTCAGGACACAGAGAGCGGTCCAGATCACAATACAAAACATAGTAAAAAGACAGATGAGAACACATACAGTAAAATGACAACAACAGTCACAGTTCCACAATGCACAGAAAGAGTGTACCGATATTAGCATATAAACTTAAAGGCCAATGGTTCCACAGCCTAGAAGTGACCCTAACCATACTCATTGCTGGCTTCACTAGTGACCCTAACCATACTCATTGCTGGGTTCACTAGTGACCCTAACCATACTCATTGCAGGGTTCACTAGTGACCCTAACCATACTCGTTGCCCATTGCAGGGTTCACTAGTGTTGCAATTATGAGTTGTGAATGGAAAATGGAAATAAATGCACCTGAATGGACTAACCAGGACGTGTGTGTGTGTGTGTGTGTGTGTGTGTGTGCGCACGCATTTGTGGGTGAGACTGCAGCTGGTGTTCCCCAAAGGGCTCACTGCATTAAAGGTCTGGGTTCATCTCCACAAATACATCTGAATGAACTCAACACCAGCGTGTGTGTGTATTTATCATCAGTGTGTGTGAGTGTCTCTCAGAGTTGTTAATGGACGTGTGTGTATGTGTGTACACTCTCCCTCCTAGAGTACATAGAGGACTTTTTTCCTTGGACCTGACTCCGTAAGCATCCATAAAAAGCCAGTACACCCTCTTGCTTGTCCTGCTGTGAGAGTGTGTCAGTGTTAGAGGCCTGCTATAGTCCTGCGTGTGTGTGTGTGTGTGTGTGTGTGTGTGTGTGTTAGAGGCCTGCTATAGTCCTGCATGTGTGTTCGAGGCCTGCTATAGGTCGTGCGTGCGTCTGTGTGTGTGTGCTTTAGAGGCCTGCTATAGTCCTGCGCGTGTGTGTGTGTGTGTGTGTGTGTGTGTGTGTGTGTGTGTGTGTGTGTGTGTGTGTGTGTGTGTGTGTGTGTGTGTGTGTGTGTGTGTGTGTGTGTGTGTGTGTGTGTGTGTGTGTGTGTGTGTGTGTGTGTGTGTGTGTGTGTGTGTGTGTGTGTGTGTGTGTTTTTTTTTAAATTACGAAACTAGACACTCTAACACACCTTATATGTGATTTTGGGAACTCTGTGATGAATGGAAATTAAATATATGATGATCGAAAACTCATGAAAACGCACAATCTGGACATTTTATCTGGACATTTTATCATAACTCGGTTGCCGCTTTGGGTCGAATCAGTGACGCGTGCACGTCAGGTCAAAACCAGGCCATTTTCGTGGGTCTATCACCAGGTGGCAGTCTCGCCAGGTCTCGCTGATCACTTCCCGGAAAGTTTACAGGCAACACTTCATATTTCATGAAAGACGTTATATCTCCATTTCTAGAAAAAAACAGCAATTTTGATGAAAACTAGCCACTGTTTAGCTTGGGATTTCTCAGGAACAGAGGCGTGTAGAAATACACGGTTTGCACCCACCGAGAGCTTAAAGTCTCACCTTTTTAAACGAGCCATTATATGTGTTCATAGCTATAACACAGAATATGCTGTGGCTGTACAAAAATCATCAACAATGGTCTAGATTGCTGGCACCACCTCCTTAAGAGTACAGATGTGCACTAGAGCAGCGTACCACCTCCTTAAGAGTACAGATGTGCAGGGAGCAGCATACTGCATACCACCTTCTTAAGAGTACATATGTGCACTAGAGGAGTGTGCCACCTCCTTAAGAGGACAGATGTGCAGTAGAGCAGTGTAACACCTCCTTCAGAGTCAGTATGTTTACATGCAGAGTTAGAGCTTGACTAACATCCATTCAGTTGACTACTGTCCTTGTCCCCCTATACAAGCATGGGATGGGAGTCGATGTATTGAGGGATGTTTGACTCCATAACGATAGGTGGCGCTGTGTCCCCCTTTCAGCCTGCTAGTATGGAGCTTTTTTTGGTTGACCAGTTATGTAGAGGGAGAGAGAGAAAGCTTTTGTGTGTGTGTGTGGTGTGAGAGAGAGAGAGCGAGAGAAGAGAAAGGGAGATTAAACCTCACAGCCCTGTGTGTTCTCTCCATGACCCTGGTGTTCCCTCTGCTCAGAGACTTGGTCAGCTGACCTTTTCCAGCCAATCAGACACTGATAACGCGTGAGTGGTCATTATCTTCCCAGCAACCTCTCTGCCTCCGACGAAAGAACACGCACGTCCTCACGGGTCACCAGTCTCACCGTATCAGTGGTCCCAGTGTCCTGGTGCAGTCAGATTCTCTTACACACACACACACACACACACACACACCCACGTATACACACACACACACACACACACGTATACACACACACACACACACACACACACACACACGCGTATACACACACACACGTATACACACACACACACACACACACATATACACACACACACACACGCGTATACACACACACACACACGCATACACACACACACACACACGCGTATACACACACACACACACGCATACACACGTATACACACACACGTATACACACACACACACGTATACACACACACACACGTATACACACACCCACACGTATGCACACCCACACGTATGCACACCCACACGTATGCACACCCACACGTATACACACGCATACACACACACGCATACACACACACGCACGCATACACACACACGCACGCATACACACACACACACGCATACACACACACACACACGCATACATACACACACACACGCGCATACACACGCATACATACACACACACACACACACGCATACACACACACGCATACACACACACGCATACACACGCATGCATGCATGCATACACACACACGCATACACACACACGCATACACACACACACGCATACATATACACACACACGCGCGCATACACACACACGCGCGCATACACACACGCGCATACATACACGCGCATACATACACACACACACACGCATACACACACACACACGCATACACACACACACACGCATACACACACACACGAATACACACACACGCATACATACACACACACACACACACGCATACACACACACACACAGGTCTGCCCTTTGGTGTGCCTCTGGCACTGGTCTCGTCAGTGTGAGTTGTAGCCATGATCTCTATGGAATCCTGTCGTCGGGGGCAACTGTTGCCAGCACAGTGACCCGCTGGGCTGAGAGTGTGTGCCGTGTTCTGACCTTTACGTCAGCGGGAAGATACACTCACTGCCGTATGCTATTTGTGGACAGGAACACATTTACACAATCACAGCCAAGTTCATACTCTAACACACACTAGACCTCACACACACACTGGTTGCAGAACTGGTGGATATTGTGTGTAGGGACAATGGCATTAGCAGTCACTAAAATGTCACATTGTTGCATGTTGTTGTGTAGTAACACACACACACACACACACACACTCATCATCTTAGTGGCCTACATATTCTCTCAGTAATATAGAAGCATGCCCATGCTCTCTTTCATAACCGTAATAGGTTGTGCAGTATGGCTCCAGTTTCCTAATTAGCTCACACACACACACACACACACACATAGCAGAGACACCATTACCTGTGCTTTAAACCCTCACATTGTTTTCGATAACTTTCTGTGTTTGTGCGGTATGGCTCCAATTCCCTAATTACCCATAATACTTTGCTGGCGCCAGTCATGGGACGTTTAAAGCTAATAATGTTATGTGTGTGTGTGTGTGTGCGTGCCATGAGGCTCAGGGCACAGAGGAGGTCACTGCTCCTGAAGGGTGTGACCTTTAGTGAAGGTCATCATGATCTTTAGCGCATTCTCCTAAAAGAACTTACACACACTCACACACTTATTTCCAACACAAGGGATCCTTTGAAATCCTTATCCTTCTTGAATCCTTCTGAACTCCTTTGACACTCGTAGCTACGCAGAACCACACCAATTTCAAATTGCTAGAGTTTAGTGTAAGTGTTAATACAACAATTAACTGTCATACAAATAATGTACAATGACCAATTGAATTGCCTTTTGTGTTCATTTTTATGGCACTCTGAAATCAATCTGCCAACATGAATATCTGAGTATTTGTCACAACTTTTTGATATCACACAGCAATGGCCATTGAAGACACACACAGACACACAGACTCACCGACAAAGATTTTGCTGAAGAACACAACGTCAAGAGTCTTACGGATGTTAACATTATAGTGCGACCAGATACAAACTCGTATAATACAAAATGCTTCACTATGAAATCAATCTGGCATTGTGAATGTATCTGTATGATCAACTTTTATTTGCACAGAGAGCGAGAGAGAGAGAACAGGAAAGAGAGAGAGGGGGAGAGAGAGTGAGGGAGAGAGTAAACAGGAGAGAGAGAGTAAACAGGAGAGAGAGAGGGAACAGGAGAGAGAGAGATAGATAGAGAGAGAGAGAGAGAGAGATGTGGGTATGCACTGAGATGAGTGTCCCTTCAGCATATAGGAACTCTTCCAGCAAGAAATAGAGCATCTTCTCTCCTCTTCTCTTCTCTCCTCTCCTCTCCTCTTCCCTTCTCTTTTTTCTTTTCTGATCTCTTATTTTTCTCCTTCCTCCTCCTGACATCTTTCATCCCTCCATCACTCTTCCAGGTCACACTGAAAATAGCTTGGCACTACCTGAGCGGCAGAACGTGTGTGTGTGTGTGTGTGTGTGTGTGTGTGTGTGTGTGTGTGTGTGTGTGTGTGTGTGTGTGTGTGTGTGTGTGTGTGTGTGTGTGTGTGTGTGTGTGTGTGTGTGTGTGTGTGTGTGTGTGTGTGTGTGTGTGTGTGTGTGTGTGTGCCTGATGGGGCCTAAGATTACAACCCTCAGCAGTTTCAACTGTGTACAGCCGCCTCAGTGATGTTACAGATATCCAGCTGTTGCACTGCAAATCCACGTATTACAAAGCAGCTGGCATCGGCAGGCCTGCTGAATCAGTGGACCACAGATTACATAATAACTCTCCGATGGTCATCGCCAGGACTGCTGAATCAGTGGACCACAGATTACATAACTAGATGTACCGCAGAGCAGTACAAAATATGACTGCCGCCCAGTCCAGCACATTTTTTCCACAAAAAGAAATCACGCTGAAAGGCCTATATGATTCTAACTGTCTCACTAAATTGCATTATCCACACTCAATTCTCACTGGTATCTGCTAGACAACAAGTACCAAAACATGATTAGTTCATAGATTTCACATGTAAAATTCATTTTATACAACCCCAGTTCCATCTTGCCGTGTGTGTGTGCATGCGTCTACTGTGTGAGTATGTGTCATACGTATGATTACTGTGAATGTATGTGTGTGTGTGTATCTGTTTGTGCACATGAAATGGGTTAACATGACCCCTGGAGGCAAACATACGGAAAAAAATGGTCATCCTAGGCCCTACAGTTCTCAAGATATTCACAGAGAACTGTGTCTGCCCTACCCTCCTTTCGGGGGGTCCAGTCCAGCGGGGGGGCTACAGATCAAAACGAAAAATGACGGTTCCATGCTATCCATGTGGGGGTACATGCCCACCAAGTTTCGTGTACCCCGGTCTTTCAGTGTCCCCCATGAACGGAATTCCACAAAACTTGGCGTGCATACAGAGGGCGTCATAATGATCCTACACTTTCAATTTCGTGCAGTTTTGACTATGTTAGGTCACAGATACCTTCAATTACAACACCTCATTTTTACTTTTTTGTGTTTAACTAGGTGGCGCTATACGTGGTTATGGAATGGGTAGACATGGCCCCTTGAGATCAACATACAAAAAAAATGGTCCTCCTAAACCCTACGGTTTTCGAGATATTCACAGAAAACTGTGCCTGCCCTACCCTCCTTTCGGGGGGTCCAGTCCAGCGGGGGGGCTACAGATCAAAACGAAAAATGATGGTTCCATGCTATCCATGTGGGGTTACATGCCCACAAAGTTTCGTGTACCCCGGTCTTTCAGTGTCCCGGGAATCATTGACGGAAATTTGGGCATGTGAAAAAGAAAAAAAAGAAAAAATCTCACTAAACCTATATGGCCGCCGCTTCGCTGCGCGGCAGTCATAATAACTCTCCGATGGTCATCTCTCCAGTCTGAGACAATACCATTTTTCAGAATAAACATTCCCATTGAGATGAACATTCCTCTCTAATTCCAAATGTGCATTCCTGTTTCAACACAAACTATAAAACAAACATTTGACCAAGATTTATTCTAAATGGACATTCCTTTTTAATGAAAC
>NC_055963.1:36096988-36114488 GCF_018492685.1 Alosa sapidissima | reverse complement strand
CACACACTCTACACCCTGATGTATGTTGCCGCTGTCTGGGGTCTGGGTGCGAGTTCTGTCTGAAGACCCCCAAACCCTACTCTACTATCCCACAAGTCATCACTCCTGTAGTGGTGCATCCTGGGAAAATACCTTACTGTACCGTCTTGGGGAGGTCAGCCTTTTTCATTTAGAGTTTATTTAGGGTGATGGATGAGTCTGGTGTGTGTGTGTGCCTGACATATATCATTGATTGAGGGGAACAAAGTATAGAAGTTTAGGCTGGTGCTATAGAAACAGAAGAAACAGTGGTCTGTGCCTAGTGCCACTTTGGTGTGCGTGTGTGTTGTATTGTTGTTATTTTGTTATCTGTTTCTTTGAATATGGAGCCCAAATGATTGCAACCTTAGAAATGGTGTTTGACCTCTGGTGTTATAGTTCAACTTCTCTCATTAGAGAGAGAGAGAGAGAGAACAAAACATGATAAAGAGATAGAGACAGCAAAAGAGTGCAAACTCACACACACACTCACACACGTCTCAAAGTCTGTAGTTGCTTGTTGTGATAACAGAATGAGTTAACCAGTCACCCGAGAATGTGTACTAATGAACCATTGAAACACACACAAACACGCACAAACTTGCTGTTTACAACTTGCTGCATTTATAGACCATATCCACCTAAAGAGTGCACTTACCATGCACACCTAACATACAAACACACACCTAACACACACTTACCATGCACCACCCTCTCTACCTAACACACACTTACCATACACTTCCCTCTCTACCTAACACACACTTACCATACACTTCCCTCTCGACCCTCCTCCACTTCCTCCTCCTAGCACACTTTGACCTACTTTTTGTCTACACTCTCCTCCTCTACTAATAGCACAGATGCAGTAGTGATTCCTAGCTAAGGTCTCCTCTATACTGCAGCTTGACTGTGATTCCTCATTCTGTAAGTCATTTTGGATAAAAGCATGTTAAAGCAACACCAAAGAACTTTCCCTCTGTCGCACGCACGCTATTTGTTTATCCAGCACCGGCTTTGTAAATAACGATGTCCACAGACAAGGTAGAATATTTTGCATGCCTTATAAAAGTACGATGTATTGCGACATCAGATGCAAGTCAAATTTGTAGTTTCTTATGTCTCATTCCATCGAACTACAGATCCGCTACCCGATCTGGCAAACTTACATAGTGCAGTTATAGCCGATAGAGGGCCGCGAAGCGAATGCAGAATTGCCGTTCACCCTGTTACGAGTTGATGAACCACTGAAACGATTTGGGAAACATTATTTTAAGGTACAAAAAACTCTTTGGTGTTGCTTTAAGTGAGTACGCTAAATTAAAATGTTAATGTTACACACACTCACGCACACACTCGGGGCTCTATCTTGCACTTTAGCGCAAATCGCTTTGTGGGCGGATCTTGGGCGCTGTTTCTATTTTACCGGCGGGATAATGACTATTGCGCCCGACGCAAATCTAAAATGGGGTGGTCTGTAGTAGCTACATTATTCATGGGTGTGGTTTGGGCGTAACGTGCAATAAACCAATCAGAGCGTCCTCTCAGAGCGTCATCTCACATTCCCTATTAAGCTATTATGATGGTGGATTTGCCAGGTGCAGCCAGGAACGGTTCACAGCGCTATAGTCAGTTGGGAACAGTTTGCTATGATTTTTCCTCTTGACAAAATGTAATACAGAAATGTCACTTTCCGATGTTTTGGGATCACTCTCACTGAATCACGAGGTTATGAATGCATGGTGATATTTTTGCAATGTAATCTAACATTACCTCACTATAGACAATGCAGATCTGTCAGATAAGCTCTCCTCTCGAGGTCGCTTAGCAACGGGGACGCTGGCTGCAAGCCGCTCCGTCTGACCTGTTTTTATTCGGATTTTTTAATATTTTACTATTTTATTCCTGATTATTTTTCTTCAGTTATTGTAGATTTGTTAATTTAGCTGTACAGTTATAGATAGCCTTTTTTATTTAAACTGTTTATTTTGTTTTTCCACACTTTTATTGCGTTTTATGAAGTCTGCCTCTAGTCCGAGTTCTACCTGCGCTGTTTTTTCGCCTGGTGATCAGCATTTTTTTTTTTTTCCCACTGCCGATTGCCATCAGCAAGGCCTTCACTGCTATTGGACTTGCTGTCTGCTTGTGTGGTGGAAGCTGTGCTGGATTCGAGCTTGCTAGTGTCTCTCTCCTTTTCTATCCTGAATACGCTGGGTTCATATAGTCGGTTGACTGTCCAGCTGCTGGTTTAGTCGGTTGACTGACCAGCCGGAGATTGAGGCTTCGTGCTAGCTAGGTGATTAAATTGCACACTTTGGACTGGCTGATGCATCAAGCCGTGTCGGAGTTTGTGTTTTGGCTATGGGGGGCTTTCAGTACACACCCCTTGAACTTCGACAGTTCACCTCCACCGACACCATCAACATCAAGGTGCTCCACCTCTGCCGGGCAGCGGGGATCCTCCGGCGGAAACGCTACTTGCACAGAGGCGCACGTCGCTCTATCATCCGTGTGACAGAAGAAAGCATCCCTCCATCATCTCCATGGGATTTCTTGCCTAATCAACGCGGTTTTCCAGAGCAGTCCGCTCCCGCAATCAACTCGCTCCCAACAGTGTCAGTGGAGAATCTACAGCGACCAACAACGCAGCGAGAATCTGTCTCTCACATCTTGGACAACTTCGATGGAGCTGCTGAGAATGTCACATCACCATGTCAGACTGTACAGGTCTGTAACAAGACTTTCATTTTAAACGACCGCTTCACGTCTCATCACCTGGACTTTTTGTTTATAACGGAGTCTTGCCTCAGTGGAAATGACGTCATTCCACTTGGTGAACTCTGCCCTCCTCACTGCAGCTTCATGAATTCCCCTAGGGCTACTGGTCGTGGAGGTGGTCTGGTCACTGTTTATAATAACAACTTTAAATGTAGAATTGTACAAATTGATATGTTCTCCACTTTTGAGGTACAGCTTGTAAAGATAAATGCCACCCTCCTCTGTGCATTAGTTTACCGACCACCAAAAATTAAGCCTAATTGTAATTTCATTCAAGAATTTGCTGATCTATCTTTTATGGCCTCTCGCTCTGACAATTTCATGATTTTAGGGGATTTTAACATTCACATCTGTTGCCCATCAAAACCTTTGGTTAAGGACTTTTTATGCCTTGTGGACTCTTTCAATCTTGTGCAATCTGTTATGGCCCCGACACATCAGAAAGGCCACACATTAGACCTAGTATTGTCTTATGGTTTCAATGTTTCCAACTTAGAAATTATGGATGTTGGGGTCTCTGATCATTTTTTGATTTTATTTGAATCTATTTTGTTTTGTCCCCCTGTATCTCCCCCTAAGTCCTATTCCTTTGCCCGTTCTATTAATTCCACCACAGCCACAACATTCTCTAATACTTTCATCCTCTCTCACTCACCTACTATCTCTGTTGCTATTTCCACCTGCTCTGACATTGAAAAATTAGTCACTCTCTTTAAAGGAGAATTCCGGTGTGATATTGACCTAAAGTGTATCGAAACATGATACCGAGTGTGAACGTATGTCTCATAGCCCATCTCGGCTTGTCCCCTGCACTCCAAAATCTGGCGCTAGTTAGCCGATGCTACCAACATCTTTTTCAATAGTGGTGCTTCGGCATCGGGCTAGCCATGCAAATAAATCACTGTTTTACACCCATTTACGAGGCTCAATGTATCTCCACACTTCATTGGTAGACTTCCGAGGGCCCTGACATTTAAAACGAGACATTGAGAACTTTGAAAAAGCACTGGTAGTTTACTTACAAGACGATTTATACAGACAGTATCTTCACGAAGTTTAGCGTTTGCAGCCATCTTGAATTTAGTCACGATAAGTCGAGCAACGAGTAAGAATGAACAGCTATGATAAGGGATCAGATTCCAAAAATAATTCAGTGGAAATGCATGGATTCCAGTTGCTGCTACTGGAAGAAACTGGAATCCATGCATTTCCACTGAATTATTTTTGGAATCTGATCCCTTATCATACCTGTTCATTCTTACTCGTTGCTCGACTTATCGTGACTAAATTCAAGATGGCTGCAAACGTTACACTTCGTGAAGATACTGTCTGTATAAATCGTCTTGTAAGTAAACTACCAGTGCTTTTTCAAAGTTCTCAATGTCTCGTTTTAAATGTCAGGGCCCTAGGAAGTCTACCAATGAAGTGTGGAGATACATTGAGCCTCGTAAATGGGTGTAAAACAGTGATTTATTTGCATGGCTAGCCCGATGCCGAAGCACCACTACTGAAAAAGTTGTTGGTAGCATCGGCTAACTAGCGCCAGATTTTGGAGTGCAGGGGACAAGTCGAGATGGGCTATGAGACATACGTTCACACTCGGTATCATGTTTCAATACACTTTAGGTCAATATCACACCGGAATTCTCCTTTAATGCATCCTGTCTTGAGACCTTAGACTGTGTTGCCCCACTAAAACAAAAGCGTGTCAAAACTATCACCACTCCATGGTTAAATGCCACGACCCGTTCTGTCAGAAAATCTTGCAGGAAAGCAGAGCGCAAATGGAAAAAAGAGAAGCTTCAGGTCTTCTATGACCTTTTCAGAGATTCTCTAAAGACCTACCAAAACTCTGTTAAGGCAGCAAAGGTTGAGTATTATGCTCATTATCAACAATAATGCTCATAGGCCAAAAGTTTTATTTAATACCATTAACTCTATTATAAATCCTGCCTCTGCGTCATCTACTCTTGCCCCTTCAACAGAAATCCGTGAGAAGTTCCTCAACTTCTTCATCGATAAAATTGACAAAATAAAATCTCAAATCTCACCTCCAGATTCGGATCCCTCAGTGATAGAACTTTCACCTAGCTGCCTCCAACAGTTTCAGGCTATATCTTCCTCCCAGCTTTCTGAGGTTGTCTCCCATATGAAATCTACATCCTGCCACTTATGTTTTACCTGCACACCTTTTTAAAGAAGTTTTTACCATCATTTGCCCTCTTGTATTGGCCATAATTAATCACTCACTAACCAATGGAGTGGTCCCCTCAGGTTTTAAACGTGCAATTGTGCAACCTTTACTTAAGAAACCTAACCTTGAGCCCAGTGACCTGAAGAATTATAGGCCTATTTCTAAATGACCTTTTCTGTCAAAGATACTAGAAAAGGTTGTGCTCTCTCAGGTTTCTTCTTATCGGAGTGAGTTCAATATATGTGATAAATTCCAATCAGGTTTTAGATCTCTGCACAGCACTGAATCGGCCTTGCTTAAAGTCCAAAACGACATTCTCTTAGCAGTTGATTCTGGATCTTGCGCCCTCTTGGTGCTTCTCTATCTGAGTGCAGCATTTGACACCATTGACCATAACATCCTATTAAAACGCTTGGAGGATGAAGTTGGTCTCCAGGGTTCTGTTCTGCAATGGTTCTCTTCTTATCTTAGTGGTGGATCATTTTCAGTTAGTTTAGGCAATTTCTCCTCTTCCTCTGCCCTTATAAAGTGTGGTGTTCCTCAGGGTTCCATTTTGGGCCCTCTTTTATTCTCTCTTTATATGCTACCCCTTGGCTCAATTTTTAAAAAGTATAACATTCAGTATCACTGCTATGCAGATGACTCAGTTTTACCTGCCTGTTAACACTAATGGCATTTGTTCTTTGGAGAATATTTTTAACTGTCTCGGTGACATCAAATGCTGGATGGCAAGAAATTTTCTTCAACTGAACGAAAGTAAAACTGATATAATTATTTTTGGCCCTCCAAGTGATGTTTCTATCTTGAAAAATGCACTAGGACCTCTCTCTGCAAACTGCCACAGTGAAGTAAAGAATCTTGGGGTTTTCTTTGACTCCTCTTTTTAAATTTTAATAAGCAAATAAATAGTGTGGTCAAAGGCAGCTTTTTCCAGTTAAGAACCATTGCAAAACTGAAGCCCTTTTTGTCCTTCTCCGATCTTGAAACTCTTATACATGCTTTCATAACATCTAGACTAGATTATTGTAATTCATTATATGCAGGCCTGACCCACTCCACTCTCAACAGACTTCAGCTAGTTCAAAATGCAGCAGCTAGATTATTAAGTGGCTCTAAGAAACGTAAACATATAACTCCTGTGTTGGCTAAGCTGCACTGGTTACCTGTGGAGCACAGAGTTAAGTTTAACATTTTACTTTTTGTCTTCAGTGGTTACCCTCAGTGGTTTGGCACCTAGTTACATAGGTGACCTACTAATTCCTTACAGCACTCCAAGATCACTTAGGTCTTCATCTCAGAATCTTCTCTATATCCCCAAAACACGCCTTAAGACTAAGGGTGATAGAGCCTTCTCTGTTGTTGCCCCCCAACTCTGGAATAGTGTACCTGTACATATTAAGTCCTCTCCAACCATTGACTGCTTTAAGTCTAACTTAAAGACTTTCATTTTCTCCCAAGCTTTTAATCTACCTTAATACCCCCCCCCCCCACCCACACACACACACACACACACTCTTTTCTTTATTTTATTTTTGACCAATTGTTTATTATTTCAATTATTTATTTATTTTCCCCCGATGTTATATTGTTGTTGTACCATTGTCATTGTTTTATGTTTGTTTGTAAGCACTTTGGTTCAACTCAGTTGTTTTTAAATGTGCTATAGAAATAAAGTTGACTTGACTTGACTTGACTTCCTCTCCCGTGCTGCTGCTGGGGCATTTGGGTTAAATGGCATCGGCATGCAGTTCAACATCACGTCTTATTAAGTCCTCTAATATTTCCTAATTTATGTCATCAACAAATGTGTTCGCTAGATTTATACCTGTTTTTTTCACATCGGACACCACACTGATTTCTCTCGTGTAGCAATACTTGTCCTTGTAATTATGTATGGTTTGGAGAAATGGGAACTGCGTAGTATATATGAGAGAAGCAAAGTGCATTGCGCAACACAGGCGCCCAAGCAAGCGCTCCTGCAGGTGTAAGCTATGGCTGTACCTTACCAACAGGCAACTCAACAACGAGAAACAGTTTCCAAGTTGACCTAACTTTCCAACTCAGTATCCCATTAATGCACAGTATCCCATTAACTGCATGACAGTAGGCTATTTACAATATTTATTTTATGTAAAGTAGAGTTTGAAAACACGTTATCATCAACTTAATGCACGCACAACTTTTGTTTGAGCAGGAGAGAGAATAACAATGAATGGACGCAGCAACTACAGAAATTGTAGCCAAGGCTACTTGCTGCTTTCTTTTACTGTCTATGGTTGCTGGTTAACAGTGCATAATAAGCTGATTTAAGCGAATTCACAAACTCAAGACTTCAAGGCCATCATGGATATAAAACGTTTTTTGAAAACAACGAAAGGATGGAGGGAACATAGCAAAGTTTGGAGTTATTTCAGATGGGCTACAACAAGGTAGGCAAAATTGTGGTGCTTGTCAAAACCTTAGCACAGCTGGAATAATGCTTATAGGCTGATGTTAAAGCGCACACAATGTTTAAAGCCATACACAACGGTAAATTAGAACAAAACTAAAGGTAACTTTAGCCTTTATAGGGCTGAATAAAGTTGTCCAAATGAATAGGTCGTAATGAGGCGTTGTTGTTGTTGCATGTAGATGTACTATATAGGCTACTAAATTTTTAGTTGACCAATGCACGAACAAAACCGGGAAACGGACAAATATTATCAAGGCTTTGAATGTTTCCATCTGTGCACAGGGTGTCTGTAGATCGGTGTGCATAGCATTCATTTCTGCAGGCCTGTGGCCATGCATGCGCCCTTAAAATATCATCTGAATTTGCGCCACTGACTTTAGACCAGGAGGTTCCTGGTCTGTGGTGGAATTGTTTTCTGAAACTGCAAAATATCAACAGGGACCGTTTGCGCCGGTACACGCCCGGTACACGGCGCACATGTAGCTGTGGAGGGAAAATTCCAATATGTGCTGACTGCAAAATAGGAAAGACAAAAGCACGAGTATACAAAGTCAATTACGCTGGTGTGCAAGATGGAGCCCTCACACACACTCACTCACACTGTCTGTGTGGGGCTGCATGGCGCTGGAGGCAGAGTAGCTGGGTTAAAAGTGTGTGTTTCACTGTTTTACTGTAGACCAGAGGCCTGTCCGTCTACAGCACACAGCATAAGTGTGTGTGTGTGTGTGTGTGTGTGTAAACCAAACACACGCGCACACACACACATACGTCTATACACACACTGAGGCTGAGGCCATCCACTGGCTTGCCTAATGTTTTCCTAATGGTCACTAATGGTCATCTCTCCCCCTCTCTCCTGCCCCTCCCTCTCCTCCAGTCCTCCAGGTGTGTGTGTGTGAGATTGAGCGATGGCTCCAGCGACGGGTGGTCCGGTGGGCTACACGCCCCCTGAGGGGGGGTGGGGCTGGATGGTGGTGGTGGGCGCCTTCATCTCCATCGGCTTCTCCTACGCCTTCGCCAAGTCCATCACCGTCTTCTTCAAGGAGATCGAGATCATCTTCGACGCCACCAGCTCACAGGTGTCCTGGATCTCCTCCATCACACTGGCCGTCATGTACGGTGGAGGTGAGTGTGTGTGTGTGTGTGTGTGTGTGTGTGTGTGGTGTGTGAGGGAGACGGTGAGAGAGATCGAGAGTGTGTAAGAGTGAAAGCAAGAGAGAGCATGTGTGTGTGTGCCTGTATGTTTGTGTGTGCGCCTGTGTGTGTGTTCTGTGGGTCATGACTTGCATGCTGGGTGCAGCTGGTGTTTTTCATGAAACAGCACTACTGTACACACACACACACACACACACACACACACACACACACAGAGGAACAGGAACCCTGCACAGTCCGTTTCAACAAATAAACCTTGCAGAGTCCTCCTTAGTAAGCAAACAGGATGACATGAGGTTATGGATTCCCCTAGTGTATGTGTGTGTCTGTCTGTCTGTCTGTCTGTCTGTCTGTCTGTCTGTCTGTCTGTCTGTAGCCCCTTTCAGATATGGGTGGTGGGGGGGTGGGTGGTGTGCGTGCGTGTACAATATAGGTTCAATTAATAAAGGGCTTTAAGTATTCCGGCGTGTCGCAGCTGTGAGGAAGATTTCCTCAGGAGAAAAAGTCGGGAAATCATTTTAGATGATGGTCATCATTTCCGTTGTCCGCTCTGAGCTCACTGACCAACGGAGCATACAGCGCTTCTGTCACTCGCCTGATAATCATTAAAGGTGTCGTGAAATTACGGAGCGTTAGAAAATGGAGAAAAAAAAAGAAATCGTGATCCAGGTACACATGGTTGGCTACTAGTTAATGTGCTGTCAACAACAGAGTTGGCAGACTGAGCTCAATGCCTGTGTGCGTCTGCGAGCGAATCCACAACCTACAGAACTGCGGAAGTGGATTCCAACGACTGCCTTTAAACTAGAGACTTGGTAATCCCCTGTGAGGACTCTGTTGAGTCAGAATTGAATATAACGTGATTATTCTTCTTGCCATCATTAGCCTAATTGATGCATAATTTAGCCAAGGCCCACGCCAAAGTAGCCTGTGTCTACCAGTGCAGTAGTAGTTCTCAAAGGAATGGCTGAAAGCTGCTAGGGATTTTTTTTTTTTCTCATGAAAGCAATATCTAACCCGGGTCATTTAGTACTTTAGCACTAGGGGGCTGGTAGTCTAAGACCCGGGGGATTTAGTACTAGGGTAGTGTGTGTGTGTGTACTAGGGGGCTGGTAGTCAGGTGATTTTGAGGTCAAATAATTTGTGTTCACACATACAGCCCACCTGTGTGGTCTCCGGTTTATGTTCAGAGTCCAGTGTATATCTGACAGGTGTGTGTGTGTGTTTGTCTGTGTGTGTTTATGCATCAGTTTGACACTTGCTGATGTAGACTATTGATTGACAGAAATTGTCTCTGCTTGTGCGATCTCAGTTTTGAGAGAGAGAGAGAGAGAGAGAGAGAGAGAGAGAGAGAGAGAAAATAAAAAGAAATTTTCATCAAATAGATATACCAATTAAAATCTGGTCCAAAATATTTGACAGTCATTTTGCCAATTGCACTTTATGGAGGTGAAATATGGGGTCCACTCAGTAAGCACGACTACTCTAGATGGGACAAACACCCGATAGAAGCCCTGCATGCTGAATTCTGTAGAAATTTGTTACATATCCAAAGAAAAGTACCCACAAATGCTAGCAGGGCAGAATTAGGCCGATTTCCACTATTGATTAATATCCAAAAACGATCACTAAAATTCTGGATTCATCTAAAATTAAGCCCTCAAAATTCACTACATTTTAAAGCACTTAAATCCCAAGAGCTCAGCCCTAAGACCAGTCCCCTATGTCAGTTGGTCTCGGATTTAACTAACCCCTAACCCACAAATTGTCCAGACCAGCACTGCTTCCCAACCACCAATCAGAATCAACCAAATTAACAAGAACAACAAGAATTCTTATTTGGAACACTGGAAGAAAGAAACAAAATTACAACACAAACTTGAATGTTACATTGGCATACGAAAAGACTATCAATTGGCAGAGTATCTCCACACTGTCAGAGATACGAAGCAGAGACAGATCCTCACCAAGTACAGGCTGAGTGACCACAGTCTAGCCATAGAGAAAGGCAGGCACAAGAAGTCATGGCTGCCCAAAGAGCAAAGGACATGTGGTCACTGTATGACAGGGGAGGTGGAGTCAGAGGTGCACTTTCTGCTACACTGTGACAAATATCGGTCCCAAAGAGACAAATATTTCACCATTTTGAACAACATCATTCCCAACTTCACAAAACTGGAGGAACAGAAAAAACTTGCTGTAGTTTTGGGTGAGGACACCAGCACATGCATACTGGCAGCCAGTTATGTGTCCTCACTCCATAACCTGAGAGAAGGCATTACTTAAGATAATCACCCCACTACCTCCACCCTTCAACATAACACTGCTCCCCAGCCCCAGTCTGTTACACCATGTCTCCTGCTTGTTTTGTTTTGTCCTGTCTTGGTTTTCGTGTGTGTGTGTGTGTGTGTGTGTGTGTGTGTGTGTGTGTGTGTGTGTGTGTGTGTGTGTGTGTGTGTGTGTGTGTGTGTGTGTGTGTGTGTGTGTGTGTGTGTGTGTGTGTGTGTGTGTGTGTGTGTGTGTGCGCCGAAGTGTAACAATGTTTGTACATGTTTATATCATTTTGTATTTTCTTTAATTATTATTATTCCTGTGAACGCTTTGGCAATGCATCATATGGTTTGTCGTGCCAATAAAGCATAATTGAATTGAATTGAGAGAGAGAGAGGCAGACATAGAAACCATGAGATGAAAGGCTGTGTCTACAATGTAATGAAGGAGTAGTAGAAGATGAGTTACACTTCCTCACAAAGTGTAAAAATTACACCCTGGTTAGGAGAAAATTCTTTGACCACATTGACAAGATTGCTACCCAATGAAGACAAGCTCCCGTATTTGTACACAAATGGGCACAATTGTGCGACAATAGCAATAGAATTCCTGACAAAGTGTCTAAGATTGAGGAAGTGAGTTATTTTCCTTCCTACATTTCACTGTATTATTTTGCCTAATTAGTATACATTTGTATTATTTTTTACCAATATTTTTATTTTTAATATTTAAATCAGAGAGGGAGAGAAGGGGGGGGCAATGATAGGGAAAGAGCAAAACAGAGTGAGGCAGGGTTGGAGAAGGGGGAGGGGGAGACTGACTTGGAGAGAAATGATGGCATTTATTCCTTTTTCTGCATTAATGTAATATCAGGACATACATATCATGCAGGAGAGAGCAAGAGAGAGATAGAGATGGGGGAGGAGAGGAAGAGAGAGATAGAGATGGGGGAGGAGAGGAAGAGAGGAGAGAGATAGAGAGGAAGAGAGAGAGAAATAGAGATGGGGGGGGGGGGGGGGGAAGAGAAAGATAGGGCTGGGCCACACGCTGAAGCGCTCGTTAGCGGAGTTTACCAGCCTGGCCACATGTTACTGAAGCGCTCGTTAGCGGAGTGTAGGCTGCAGTAGTTAGCCTCCACTAGAATCAGTGGGACTGGCTACGCTAGAAATGTCAGTGGTGCTCACATGCGGAAAAATTAGACAAGTGTTCTAAAACTATTTTTACGCTCCACGAACAGAACCCTTTGGTTTCCCGGCAGCAAGAGTCCAGGGGCGGGGGGGGGGGGTGATCCCTCTTTTCTCCTTTTCTTCTGCCCTCTCTGTCATTTTCTCTCTCTCTCTCTCTTTGTCTCTGTCTATCCTGCTGACTGGAATAGTAAATGTGGCTGCGCATTTGGAGTGTGTGTGTGTAGGCTTGAGAGTGCTGTGTATATTGGAGTGTGTGTGTGTAGGCTTGAGAGTGCTGTGTATATTGGAGTGTGTGTGTGTATGTGTGTAGGCTTGAGAGTGCTGTGTATATTGGAGTGTGTGTGTGTGTGTGTGTGTAGGCTTGAGAGTGCTGTGTATATTGGAGTGTGTGTGTGTGTGTGTGTGTAGGCTTGAGAGTGCTGTGTATATTGGAGTGTGTGTGTGTGTGTAGGCTTGAGAGTGCTGTGTATATTGGAGTGTGTGTGTGTGTGTGTGTGTGTAGGCTTGAGAGTGCTGTGTATATTGGAGTGTGTGTGTGTGTGTGTGTGTGTGTGTAGGCTTGAGAGTGCTGTGTATATTGGAGTGTGTGTGTGTGTAGGCTTGAGAGTGCTGTGTATATTGGAGTGTGTGTGTGTGTGTGTGTGTGTGTAGGCTTGAGAGTGCTGTGTATATTGGAGTGTGTGTGTGTGTGTGTGTGTAGGCTTGAGAGTGCTGTGTATGTTGGAAAAATGAGATCAGTCTTCTAAAGCCATCTTTACTCTCGCTCTGCCAACGGAACGCTTCAGTGACGTGCCTGGTGTAGCCCTCCCGTAAGACCTCACACCTGACTAAGAAAGGAAGGAGGTGGAAGAAGAGGGTGTGTGTGTGTGTGTGTGTGTGTGTGTGTGTGTGTGTGTGTAATTTGCTGGCCTATGGACTTTGTTCCGGATCCTTCTCCCAGGTCTCCTTCAGATAAGCCCCGCCCTGTTCGTAAACAAACTGTGGAAGTGTGTTTGATATTAATTTTTACTCATTCCACAGTGTGGTCATCACTCATTATACACGCGCACACACACACACACACACACAGATGCACTCACTCACTCACTCACTCATGCACATATAACATTTAATCACGTTTGACAAGTATTACATTATCCCAGTATGTCTACATCACTCATTACAGAGAGGATATTCTGAAATGATTCTCTCATTTACACACACACACACACACACACACACACACACACACACACACACACACACACACACACACACACACACACACACACACACAGACTTGTCAGACTTGTATCTTGGTGTGTAAAGAAAGGAAAGGACATGCTGGACTGATTAAGTTGATTGTGAGATGTGTGTGTGCCTTTGATCTTTTAGATTCATCTTTCAGAAATACATTTCTAAAACAGATAGTTCAATTATGATTGGCTTAATCGCATTCCATGCCGTTGTAAAACCCACCACAACTCTTCATGTACTGGAGCCCACGACCTCTTAGGGCTTATTGGTTCAGCAAGTGCGTGTGTGTGTGTGCGTGTGTGTGCGTGCGTGTGCGTGCGTGTGCGTGCGTGCGTGTGTGCGTGCGTGTGTGCGTGCGTGTGTGCGCGCGTTGTGTGTGTGTGTGGCACTTGTGGAAGGAAGCCGTAAACAGGTAGATAGATACCAGAGGATGGGTACAGAGACACACAGTGGCCCGGCTTCTCTTGAGTGACTTTCATACACACACACACACACACACACACACACACACACACACACACACACACACACACACACACACACACACACACACACATGCATGCATGCGCTCACCTCATGACCAGGGTCACTGGAATAAGCCGCTACAGTGGGTCCCAGTTAAGAATTGACACTTCATTCACCATCAAGGTGATTCACGCAGCTGGGTGAAATGTAAGTACAACTGCAGCCGCTTGGGGGCAGCATAGTCCGCTGTGGCATTCCACGGTCGAACCGGACAGAGCATTCGACAGCAAGGGCTGTGATTGGCCGAGTTTTCAGTGCGTTTCTCTGTGTTTTTAGCAGCCCCTGCAACATGCAATATGCTGCCCAGAAACCTTGTGAATAGTTATGATTTGTTTTACTACACTAACGAGGTTAAATATAGCCTTTGCCTACAGCATCTTCTTAACAGTAATGTTAACAAAATGACAGCATTCATATGACAAAGGAAAACGAATTCGGTCACTCAAGACTGTGCCACAGCAACCAGTGTACTGTAGGCTACAGTCCTACCCAATTGGCCTACTCGAAGCAGATAGCGTTTTCTGACGGTCGAGTGGGTTAATGCGCGTATTTCCAGAACAGGTCTGCAACTTGCAGGCAGTTCTGAGTTCGAATCTAGGCAGGAGCAGAGCCATATAAAGGCCTAGGCCTATTATCATTTTTTGCAAGGTGTTGCTCCTGGCAATACTTGTTTATAAGACGTTTGGTGATTAGTTGATAGCTGTTTTTGGGACACGTTAAATGTTCTTTATAATGAGCGCATACGGGGAGTAAAACGACTGTTTCGCGCTGTTACAACTGTAGGCTACAATGATTGCAATACAAAAATATGCGCGTGTTAGTTTAGTTAGTTTTGTGATGTTTTGCACTTTTGCCTCATGTGTTTTCAGGTTTGAGGGCTTTTTTGGCAAGATTGACCTTGGTTATTTCTTCGTATGGAAAATAAAGTCAATTTTCGACACACGTCTGTTATTAGTTCAATAACAAGTGTTCCTTGTTAAAACATGTGACTAGTGAAACTCAAATGATTTTAGAAATATTTAGCCAAAGCCAAAAAGTTTTAGAGAGAAGGAGAGACGCCGGTGCAGCTCAGATGTCTTAATTTTCTTTATTCTTTAGTAAAAGGTGCAGAACATTATTAAACTTTGACTAACGTTTCGATGTGTCGATGTTTTTGACTAACGAACATTAATAAAGAAAATTAAGAAGACATCTGAGCTGCACCGGCGTCTCTCCTTCTCTCTAAAATATCTGTCCTGGCCTGGTTGCACCGGATTGTCGCTAAACGACAGAAGCGCTGAGAACCCTCCTTTGTCTACCAAAAAGTGTTACTTTGTGCCCCGCCACTGCTTGTGAAAGAAGGGGGTGGGGGAGGGGGGCTTAACGTGAAAAAGCTTAATGTCCCAAGGCAACAAGTCATAATGGTAGGCTACAGGAAGTGGGGGGAGGGTATGGGATGACCACAGCCGTCTTCGATGTGCTATTCAGAAAGCATCTTCTTTTGTCTTTCCAGGCGCACACAGCTCGTTACCATATAGCCTATCGAGTGCCTAACAGATAGGCTCTGCTCTTGGGTTTGGCCTCACAGCGAACTCTCAACCCTCTTGTTGCTTGCAGTTTGTTAAATAAAGCGATGCAGATTACATTATTTATTTCTGATTAATTGCGTCTTTTGATGTATTTTGCAACATCTGCTTGTTAGGCTGGGCTACTGTCAATGTCCTGTACAGGTAAATGTTCAACAATTGCTGGTGTAGGCCTACAGGCTATAATCAATTAGGGACTGTTCGTTATTTATTTAAGGCTACCAGAGGAGTTTTGGAAGCGTTAGTCAAAAAAGACGTGACCCTCCCTCGCCAACAAGAAATTTTTCTATGACCCCCCAAAGTGATTGAGAAAAAACGCGCATGACCCTCCCCAGTCCCAACAATTTATTGATGCCTTCTGTAGGCTATTGGGTCAATTTGGTAGCTTGCATGCTACGACACCTTCCTTGAAATGCCTTGAAAAGGCTGTCGTTTGCAGAATTTCACAAATAATCACCGGGACCAAAACAAACCTGTCAACTTTTCCCGGGTTTATCGCGTATTTTAACTTTTTCCTCGTTGTTTTAGGAGGAGCTGCAGGGCCGTCGCAAGGGGATGCGAGGCCCTGTGCGAACTTGACAGATGGTGCGAGGCCCTGTGCGAACTTGACAGATACATGAACTTACGTGCATGAAATCATGCGATAGCTTACTTTACACATAGCCAAGGCTACCGTCGGTGCATTTTAGTAGCCTAGTCTAATAAGCTACACCAGCTTGTCTTTAAGAGGGGAAATTGTATAGCCTATAACATTAGCTGAGTCACATATTTGGCCATATGGTGTTTATCATAGGCTACATCACGAAACCAAATAGTGTAACAAAGGCGAACACTTTAACAGGGGAAATTAATTGGGCATGAATCATTGTGCTGAACGGTATTTGTCAATGAGGAGAAACACACACGACATTCAAACTGTTGATAAGATGTGCACTATGGAAACTGGTCTGTAGGCTAACATTGGACAAATAAATGACACTGACTCGCCATATCCTGACTCTGAAAAAACATTGTCTTGCTTTGCCGCAAACTCAGCAATGAAATCATAGGGTTTGCAGGTAGCCTAACGTCTTTTTCAATTCATAGAACGGAGAGCCCAGTCTCTCCTGTGACATTGAGGTGCGCAAATAGTTTTTAATAGCTTGTTCAACTTCGAAAAGCTTCACCCGATGCCAGTCACTGATCGCAATTTCAAATTTCGGGAAGCTTCGTTCAATCTTTTTAAGTTTTAAGTGCAGTAGGCCCCTATCTGCCCCCTTTGGAATTATATCTCGAGCCTATTATAAGGGTCCAGTGCGTTATGTCCTGGGATTCGGACGTGCTCAAAAAGAAAAGAAAAAACACTTTTTTATAGATGGTTATGAGGAGCAATATGAGTCTGAACTCCGTGTCATTCAGACTCAACCCTCTTGTTGCTTTGATATATTTTTCGTTGTCGTTTGAACGTCGGCAAGCAGGCATGTTGCGATTGCAATTTTAAGTGAAATTTCTAGGCCTACAACATGCAGCATGTTTGTTAGGCTGGGCTACTGTCTTTTACAGGTAAATGTTCAACAATTGCTGGTGTGCAGGCTATAATCAATTAGCTAAATCATTTGTCCAGCTGTTTAAAAAAAAAAAATCCTGCTACATTCAAACGCAAAAGGTGCTTTGATATCTTTTTCGTTTGAACGTCGGCAAGCAGGCATGCTGCGGTTGCAATGAATGAGGATAATTGGTTTTATCTGCGGATTTATTTTTTGCATTATTTTGAATATGACTCGGTCCAGTCTCAACAGCACGTCTACTTTTTCCACACGCATCTAAGTTCTAACACACATCCCCTCTCACTTTCTCTCTTTCCATCCCTGCGCACGGGGCTTTCTTAAATGAGCTGCACCATTTTACAACAATTGCATCTACATTTTCATATTAGAATGTTTTGTCTGTTTAAGTGTAAGCTTAAACTACCGTGATCAATTTAAGTTCCCGTGCCCCGCTGAAAGTCTCATGCGCTTATCGTTACACTATCAAATCTATAAGTAACCGTGACAAATAGGGTATAAGATATATAAACTCACGCTATTGTAATATCATATATGTTTGGTAATGGCTCACTGCGTCATGGAAGCAGTTAAGT
>NC_055963.1:36092397-36094897 GCF_018492685.1 Alosa sapidissima | reverse complement strand
GATAGCTGTTTTTGGGACACGTTAAATGTTCTTTATAATGAGCGCATACGGGGAGTAAAACGACTGTTTCGCGCTGTTACAACTGTAGGCTACAATGATTGCAATACAAAAATATGCGCGTGTTAGTTTAGTTAGTTTTGTGATGTTTTGCACTTTTGCCTCATGTGTTTTCAGGTTTGAGGGCTTTTTTGGCAAGATTGACCTTGGTTATTTCTTCGTATGGAAAATAAAGTCAATTTTCGACACACGTCTGTTATTAGTTCAATAACAAGTGTTCCTTGTTAAAACATGTGACTAGTGAAACTCAAATGATTTTAGAAATATTTAGCCAAAGCCAAAAAGTTTTAGAGAGAAGGAGAGACGCCGGTGCAGCTCAGATGTCTTCTTAATTTTCTTTATTCTTTAGTAAAAGGTGCAGAACATTATTAAACTTTGACTAACGTTTCGATGTGTCGATGTTTTTGACTAACGAACATTAATAAAGAAAATTAAGAAGACATCTGAGCTGCACCGGCGTCTCTCCTTCTCTCTAAAATATCTGTCCTGGCCTGGTTGCACCGGATTGTCGCTAAACGACAGAAGCGCTGAGAACCCTCCTTTGTCTACCAAAAAGTGTTACTTTGTGCCCCCGCCACTGCTTGTGAAAGAAGGGGGTGGGGGAGGGGGGGCTTAACGTGAAAAAGCTTAATGTCCCAAGGCAACAAGTCATAATGGTAGGCTACAGGAAGTGGGGGGGAGGGTATGGGATGACCACAGCCGTCTTCGATGTGCTATTCAGAAAGCATCTTCTTTTGTCTTTCCAGGCGCACACAGCTCGTTACCATATAGCCTATCGAGTGCCTAACAGATAGGCTCTGCTCTTGGGTTTGGCCTCACAGCGAACTCTCAACCCTCTTGTTGCTTGCAGTTTGTTAAATAAAGCGATGCAGATTACATTATTTATTTCTGATTAATTGCGTCTTTTGATGTATTTTGCAACATCTGCTTGTTAGGCTGGGCTACTGTCAATGTCCTGTACAGGTAAATGTTCAACAATTGCTGGTGTAGGCCTACAGGCTATAATCAATTAGGGACTGTTCGTTATTTATTTAAGGCTACCAGAGGAGTTTTGGAAGCGTTAGTCAAAAAAAGACGTGACCCTCCCTCGCCAACAAGAAATTTTTCTATGACCCCCCAAAGTGATTGAGAAAAAAACGCGCATGACCCTCCCCAGTCCCAACAATTTATTGATGCCTTCTGTAGGCTATTGGGTCAATTTGGTAGCTTGCATGCTACGACACCTTCCTTGAAATGCCTTGAAAAGGCTGTCGTTTGCAGAATTTCACAAATAATCACCGGGACCAAAACAAACCTGTCAACTTTTCCCGGGTTTATCGCGTATTTTAACTTTTTCCTCGTTGTTTTAGGAGGAGCTGCAGGGCCGTCGCAAGGGGATGCGAGGCCCTGTGCGAACTTGACAGATGGTGCGAGGCCCTGTGCGAACTTGACAGATACATGAACTTACGTGCATGAAATCATGCGATAGCTTACTTTACACATAGCCAAGGCTACCGTCGGTGCATTTTAGTAGCCTAGTCTAATAAGCTACACCAGCTTGTCTTTAAGAGGGGAAATTGTATAGCCTATAACATTAGCTGAGTCACATATTTGGCCATATGGTGTTTATCATAGGCTACATCACGAAACCAAATAGTGTAACAAAGGCGAACACTTTAACAGGGGAAATTAATTGGGCATGAATCATTGTGCTGAACGGTATTTGTCAATGAGGAGAAACACACACGACATTCAAACTGTTGATAAGATGTGCACTATGGAAACTGGTCTGTAGGCTAACATTGGACAAATAAATGACACTGACTCGCCATATCCTGACTCTGAAAAAAACATTGTCTTGCTTTGCCGCAAACTCAGCAATGAAATCATAGGGTTTGCAGGTAGCCTAACGTCTTTTTCAATTCATAGAACGGAGAGCCCAGTCTCTCCTGTGACATTGAGGTGCGCAAATAGTTTTTAATAGCTTGTTCAACTTCGAAAAGCTTCACCCGATGCCAGTCACTGATCGCAATTTCAAATTTCGGGAAGCTTCGTTCAATCTTTTTAAGTTTTAAGTGCAGTAGGCCCCTATCTGCCCCCTTTGGAATTATATCTCGAGCCTATTATAAGGGTCCAGTGCGTTATGTCCTGGGATTCGGACGTGCTCAAAAAGAAAAGAAAAAACACTTTTTTATAGATGGTTATGAGGAGCAATATGAGTCTGAACTCCGTGTCATTCAGACTCAACCCTCTTGTTGCTTTGATATATTTTTCGTTGTCGTTTGAACGTCGGCAAGCAGGCATGTTGCGATTGCAATTTTAAGTGAAATTTCTAGGCCTACAACATGCAGCATGTTTGTTAGGCTGGGCTACTGTCTTTTACAGGTAAATGTTCAACAATTGCTGGTGTGCAGGCTATAATCAATTAGCTAAATCATTTGTCCAGCTGTTTAAAAAAAAAAAA
>NC_055963.1:36057397-36087397 GCF_018492685.1 Alosa sapidissima | reverse complement strand
CACCCAAGATAGAGGACCCCAAGGTGTGTGTGCGTGTGTGTGTATTGGGTGTGGGGGATCCAGATCAGACATAACTCTGTGTGTGTGTGTGTAGGGGAAATGTCCAGAACAGACCTAGCCCAGTGTTTGTGTGTGTGGGTGGGTGGGGGGGGATGGGGGGTTTGGGATTAAAGCAGTTGCTTCTCTCTCATTCTCACACACACACACACACACACACACACGTGTTGGGTCCACAGCCGGAGGACTGCATACTCACAGCCTTGTGTGTGTGTGTGATCCCCAGGTGGAGCTGGAGTCCAGCGCGGTAGCAAAGCCCGCCCAGAAGCGATCGGCCATTGAGGTCATCAACAGCTTCATTGACCTGACGCTGTTTAAACACCGCGGCTTCCTGCTCTACCTGCTGGGCAATGTGGTCATGTTCTTCGGCCTCTTCTCGCCCCTCATCTTCCTCAGCAACTACGCCAAGGACGAGGGCATCTCCAAGGAGAAGGCCGCCTTCCTGCTGTCCATCCTGGCCTTCACCGACATGTTTGCCCGGCCCTCCATGGGCCTGGTGGCCAACACGCGCTGGGTGCGTCCACGTATCCAGTACTTCTTCGCCGCCTCGGTGCTGTACAACGGCATCTGCCACCTGCTGGCGCCGCTGTCGGTGGACTACCTGGGCTTCGCGCTCTACGCCGTCTTCTTCGGGATTGCGTTCGGCTGGCTCAGCTCCGTGCTGTTCGAGACGCTCATGGACCTGGTCGGGGCGCAGAGGTTCTCCAGCGCCGTCGGACTCGTCACCATCGTGGAGTGTGGCCCCGTGCTGTTGGGACCACCGCTGCTGGGTGAGCAGGAGTGTGTGTGTGTGTGTGTGTGTGTGTGTGTGTGTGTGTGTGTGTGTGTGTGTGTGTGTTACAACCCCAAAACAGAAAAAGTTGGGACGTTGTGTAAAATGTGAATAAAAACAGAATGGGATAATCTACAAATCTCTTAAACTCATATTTAGTTGCAAAAAGGACACAGACAACATATCAAATGTTGAAAATGACAAATTTGACTATTTCATGGAAAATATATGTTAATTTCAAATTTGATACCAAAAAAAGTTGGGATGGGGTAACAAAATGCTGGAAAAGTGAAAGAAAACAAAAGGAAGAATATTTCACAACTAATCAGGGTAAGTGGCAACACGGTTGGGTATGAAAAAGAGCATCCCAGAGAGGCAGGGTCTCTTAGTAGTAAAGATGTAGGGGTATTCATCACTCTGAGTAAACTTGTGCGCACAAATGATGAAACAATGTCATTTTAATGCTTCTTTAATGCTTCATAAAATTGTGACGTATTTGGGGAGTTAATCATCTACAGGACATAATATTATTAAAACATTCAGAGAATCCAGAGAAATATTTGCAAACAAGGGAAAGAGCTGAAAAACAAAGTGGATGTCCGTGGTCTTTTGGACCTCAGATGTCACTGCATCAATACCAGACCTGTTTCAAGACCTGTCATTGTATGGCACTGCAGCCAAAATTGTAACAGCTAAAATTGTATTGAGACATGATACAGAAAATACCACCCTCTTATCTGGGCCTGAGCCTGTTTAAAATGGACTGAAGTCACGTGGAAAAAGGTCCTGTGATTGGACCAATCAAAGTTTGCCATTTTTTTGGAAATCATGGACTCATCTGGGCTAAAGAGGAGAGGGCCTATCTAAGTATCCAATCTATCCAACTTGTTTTAGCGCTCAGTTCGAAACCCAACATCTATGACGGTTTGGAGGTGCATTAATGCCTACTGCATGGGGATCTTGCACATTTGGCAAAGCACAATCAATTCTGAATCATGTATACAGATTTTGAGCAACATATACTGCCATCCAGGCAATGTCTTTTCCGGGGACGACCTTGAATATTTTAGGAAAACAATGGCAAAAGGAATTCTGCACATATTTAAACAGTATTTGTCCATGGAGCACACATGGGCAACATACGGCCCGCGCTCGTTGGCGATACGAAGTGTTCATTTCAAAACGTTACTGACAGATTACAATCGGATAACCCTGTCATTGTAACCAAAATCTGTCTGAGTTTATTTGCAAAGCTTATGTTAGCAAACTAGTATGATGCTACCACAGGTTGCTTGAAGCAGCCGGCTCAACACACAGGGCGAGTTGACCAATCACAGTTGTGTATAAAGTTAAAGCAAAAACATAGCCTACATTTTCAAAATAGTTTTCTTTGTGCGTGTTGATTAACTAATGACAGCCTACTATTGTCTGCTCCACATTTTCATAGTCTAATTCTGGTGTGTGTGTGTTGTGAGAGAGCCTTAGGAGCTCCTGGGGTGCTATTGAGTAACTGATGCTGATATGTATACGTTTGTCTATATACTTAAATAACATGTACTTCAAGTTTGTGAAAAACAACCTATAACATTATATACTATATTTTATGACATTTCCTGACATTTTCTTTGTGTGTGTGTGTGTCCCCCTGCAGGCAAGCTGAAGGACGTCTACCATAACTACCGGTACACGTACATGGCGTGCGGTGTGATCCTGGTGGTGGCGAGCGTCTTCCTGTTCGTGGGGATGGGCATCAACTACACGCTGCTGGAGCGCGAGAAGCGTGCGGAGGAGCGCAACAGCGCGGCCGACGCCCTCGAACAGGAGGCCAACGACCACAACGCCAGCCGCGAGAAGGAGGGGGAGGAGCCTAACGCAGCCGTGCCCCTCAACCCCCCCGAGGACGAGCAGCTGAATGAGGACTCCGTCTAGGCCACGCGACGCACGCGCTGGTGAACTCTGACCTCTCACCTCTGACCTCCCGGCCCGCGCAGCGCAGGTGTGTCACCGTCCACACGAGTACTGGAAGATAACGGTCAAACGGACGACAGCAACGAGCAAACAAACAAACGAAATACGGACAAAGCAAATGTGATTTTACTGTAGTAGGTGCTGGCACGAGTGCAAAGCAACACACACACACACACACACACACACACACACCCACACACACACACACACACACACATACAAACTGACGAACAAATACACTCCTTGACATGCTAGTGAACAAACATTGACAAAGAAGAAAGATGAGATTGGTGAGGTGGATATGTGGAAGCATTTCACACACACACACAAACTACACATTTACATCACACACACGCACACACTACAAGTTTTAAGAAGGTTTAGTCATGACTGGAACATTTCTCCCTGTAAATACCAAGTTCCCTCACCAGCTTCAAAACAAAACTTGCTAGACAGACCAGGCAGTAGGATTCTATCGTTTGGACCACCTGACAGTCTGTGTGTGTGTGTGTGTGTGTGTGTGTGTGTGTGTATTGTAGAGGAATGATAGATTGTCTCAGTTGTCCCTCTGTTCTTTTTTGGATTTGTGATTCTGATTTGAATCTCATCCCATGGCAACAGGAAGTAGATGAGCACTCACACCCCTGTTCCCATGGGAACGTGAAACAGAACACTCCAGACTGCCCCTGAACTTGAGATTAGATTCTTCAAGTCAAGTCAGATTTATTTGTATAGCGCATAGATTCTTAACCTCCTCAACATGGTCTCTTTGTTCAGAGATGTGATTCATGGGGGCAGAGAGGAGGTGACAGAGGGGCTAGTAGTGACCTTAGAATCCCCACAACTAGCCCTAAATGGCCCTCAAACTAGCCCTCCCAGATATAGCATGTAGTATGTAGTCATTTGGTACACACACACACACACACACACACACACACACACACTGGTCCCACATTTGACTGCTTTTCTATCCCAGTGTAAACAGACATGTGGTCTGGCACTGTTGATGATGATGATGATGATGATGATGATGACACTGCGCTGTTAACCCTCACAGTCTGATGTGAGAGCCGCAGACCTGACGTCTTTAGGGATGTCCGTGTACCAGAGTAGCATAGACTCCGGCTCAGCCCCGCGATAGTTGATCTCTACACACTCCTCTGAGTCCTGTAGACTCTACACCCTTTTAACGCAATGTGTCCACTAACCTCACTACACAGGCCATGTAGAAATCTCACTTTTTAACTCCATATTCCATTTTACGCTAGAACGCTGATACGTGATCAAATATATGTGTATGCATATAGATGTGTGTGTTTGAGTAACAGAAACATTTCAGATGAGTGTGTGAATGTGCATATGTGTTTATGACTAAAATAAGTATTTCAGATGTGTGTGTGTGAGCGAGAGCAACAGAAGCATTTCATTAACTTCTCCATCTCGCTATGTACTGTACGTTTAGATTGTAGTGTGTGAGTGAAATCACATTTTAGTGTGTGTGTTTCGTGATGTTAGCCATTTTGAATTGTTCTTCATAACTGTGCCTTAGATGGCCTAGTGCCTTTGTCCACACAGTGCCTTGGAATGGACGTTAACCTCAGCCTTTACGGCTCATCAGCTGCATCAACGTCGGCCATTTTGGCTCGGCTAATGCAGTTTCCACATGGGCTTCCCTGAGCACAACCTTAAGTGGGGGCGACCGCACCACTTTTACACTCAGTTCTAACTGCTGGTGTTTGAGCTCACAGACTTTCTATATGAACACCAGCTGCACTAAACTAGAGAAACTCCACCTGTCAACTAAACTAGAGAAACTCCACGCCATCTCGACTAAACTAGAGAAACTCCACACCATCTCTACTGAACTGGAGACTAGACACCACCTCTGCTAAACTAGACACCACCTCTGCTAAACTAGACACCACCTCTGCTAAACTAGACACCACCTCTGCTAAACTAGACACCACCTCTGCTAAACTAGACACCACCTCTGCTAAACTAGACACCACCTCTGCTAAACTAGATACCACCTCTCTGCTAAACTCCGCTGTCAAATGGACATGCTTTCAGGCTTCATGGGTTGTCAGGATAGCGGCCATTCCATGCTGTGTGATGTCTTTGAACTTCATGTCACCTCTGTGTGTCTGTGTGTGTAATGACGTATAGTATTACCTTTTGACAAGAGGACTTGGTAATACTCTTTAAAATCGAAAGCCTGCTTAGTATTTCAACAGTATGTTGTATTAAGACTGTGTGCCTGTGTGTGTGTGTGTGTGTGTGTGTGTGCGTGTGTAATAGCAGTGTATAATCACTCTATTGTATTTGATGCCAATTGATCAGGTTGCAGGAATGAGGTAACTGAGGCAATGGCAATGATGACATCACTCTGGCAGAATTGCCGCAGAAGCCGTGAAGTGTGTGTGTGTGTGTGTGTGTGTGTTAGTTCTTCCACTCAGTTGATATGAAGTGTGTTTGGACAAGAGTGAGTGTGTGTGCAAACAAATACCTAGTGTGTTTGTAGTGAGTAGCTGAGCTTTGTTGCTAGCATGTAACTGCAACTGGACTTGGCCAAATGTGCGAGTTGGTAAAACAGTCATTTCAGTCGTTTCATCATTCTGTTTCAGTCTGATGCGTGCGTGCGTGCACGTGTGTGTGTGTGTGCGTGCACGTGTGTGTGTGTGTGTGCGTCCTGTGGTTCCCACTACACCAAGCACACAGGGAGAAGTGAACATTTCAAACATATCTCTATGCACTACTGATACAGAGATCCATGAACGAACACACTCCAATGATCAGTTTGGGTTTGATTCTGACACACACACACACACACACACACTCCTCTGCCCAGTTTGGGTTTGATTCTGGTACCACTCTGGTCTCAGTTCATCATGCGTCTGGTCCACAGCCGACTGTCCTCTGGATGTGTGTGTGTGTGAGAGAGAGGGGTGTGTGTGTGAGAGAGGGGGGTGGGCCGACGTCTCGGTGAGTTCACACATCTATTCAAAGCACCTTTTCATTCCGCTGTTGTCATGGATACGGTTGCTGTGTCACAGGGCCTTCAGCAGGTCACTGTATCACTTACAGATAACATAGAGTCAACCACCTAGACTAGACTAGACTAGTCAACTGAATGTCACGGGGGGAATTCTGAAGATAATATTAAGTGTGTGTCTGATGCCATGTTGTTTTTCTGTATGAGTGAATAAATCATTTGTAAAAACAAAAATGTGTGAAATAGTTTTTGCTTTTCTTATCTTTCAAATTCCTCAGAAAATACTGTTTTGGTTCCTGGTCTCTGTTTTATCTGGCAAGATTGTCATGCACATTCCTGTTTCCAAAAACGTTGGGACACTGTAAAATATAAATAAAACCAGAATGTGATAATCTGCAAATCATAGACAACATACAGCATCAAACAAATTTGTTTTATGAAGGATATATGTTCATCTTGAATTTGATGTCCGCAACATCTCCAAACAGTTGTGACTGAGGCAAGAAAAAAAGTTGTATAAAGCTGAAGAGCACATAAGGAGGAACATTTCATGACTAATTAGGTTAACTGGCACCAATGGGCAGTTGTGGGCTACTGGTTAGGGCTTCGGACTTGTAATCGGAGGGTTGCCGGTTCGATCCCTGACCAGTACGCCTAAAGTGCCCTTGAGCAAGGCACCTAATCCCTCACTGCTCCCCGAGTGCCGCTGTAGCGGGCAGCTCACTGTTCCGGGTTAGTGTGTGCTTCACCACTGTTTGGTGTGTCTGGCCAAATAATGCAATAATATAAGAATGATGATCCTTAGTGTAAAATTGTGAATAATTTGGGGATTGTATCATCTATAGTACATAATATCTGTAGGAGCCATTTATTATTTGTGGGTTTATTTTGTTCGACTCATTATAGCCACTAGGGGGTGTAGTGTGTGTAGGGGGTGTATATGAACAGGTGTTCACCGATGAGGGGAGAAGGTGTGGAGAGACCAACAATATGCCACCGCACTGCTGTAACAGCACTCATTTAGAGCCATACAGCAGTGTTCACGTCACCAACAGCACCGTGTGTGTGTGTGATGTCAGCGTTCCCAAATGCTGAGACTGTTGTTAAAAGAGGAGGTGATTCAACACAAGTGGTAAACATGCCCCTGGTCCAACCTTTTTGAAACATGTTGCTGGCATCAAATTTGAATACATATTTTCCAAAAATCAAAACATCTGTTTCATCAATTGATATGTTGTCTGCACTAGTCTTAATTAAACATATGATTTACATTTTACACAGCATCCCAACTTTTTTGGAAACAGTTGTATAACTTCTACATACAGTACTTGATTGTCACAAGTATAACTGCAGTAGCACTAGTAGTTACTTATACATTCCTTGATTGTCATTGTCACCGTCACACACACACACATATCTTGCCTGAGATAATTTTCGCGAGGGGTAAAGAGAGAGCATTTAAAGTCAAACCAACACAGTTAATGTCTAATTCTCCTCAACATGACCTTGTGGCAAGAGGTGGGGTTCAGAACAGCACAGTAAGGGCACGTTCGGCAGGTTAGAGTACTAAGTACTTATGGTTAGAGGACTGACAGGAGATGGGGTACATAACAGCACAGTAAGGGCACGTTCAGCATGGTAGAGTTAGAGGACTGGCAAGAGATGGGGTTCAGAACAGCACAGTAAGGGCACGTTCGGCATGTTCAGGTTAGAGGTGAGGAGCTGCTCTCGGAGTGAGTGAGTTTTCCAGAGATTCTTGAGGATTGAGAGGGACGACCCTGCTCTGATGGCGTTTGGAAGAATGCTTTGATTTGGTTTGCTTCAGCATACTACTCTTTCATCTTAAGTATGCACAAATGTGTCAAGGACAAAGCTTTTTGCCTTGCTGGTGTGCACGTGTAAGTGTGAGGGCACGTTCAGTGTGGTAGAGTTAGAGGAGTGTTTGTGAGCATGCACGCTGAAGCTTTAGTTGGAGTGTGTGTGTTTGTGAGCATGCACACTGAAAGTTTAGTTGGAGTGTGTGTGTGTGTTTGTGAGCATGCACGCTGAAGGTTTAGTTGGAGTGTGTGTGTGTGTTTGTGAGCATGCGTGCAGAAGGTTTAGTTGGAGTGTGTGTGTGTGTTTGTGAGCATGCGCGCAGAAGGTTTAGTTAGCGTGTGTGTGTGAGATGCAGGACCTCATTCTGTCACTCGGGTGATGGAGCGCTCTACCGCGCAACGCTGAAGAACTCCTTGCTCTCCTCTCCGTGTCAGAGGCCCTGCTGCCGGGCACACACACACACACACACACACACTGAATTGAACTGAAATTCACTGAAAAACTGCCTGCTCTCCTCTTGTCAGAGAGGTCCTGTTGCCAGGCTGCCCTCCTCTTGTGTCTGTACTAAAGATACCATTGAGAAATGGCTCCTTATGAAACCCATCATGGGTTCAGGCTTGAGTAGATTTCCCTTCCCTGCCCTGTGACCATATATTAACACCCCCCCCCCCCCCCCCACCGAACCAGATGTGATAAATCAGATGTGATTTAAACAATGTGAATTAATCTCATTTTTAATAATCTTTTAAATCCACTACAGTGAGACTGTGGTTGAGGAGAGGAGAGTAGAGGCATCTGGATATAGACTGTGTGAGGGACTGTTTTTTTTTTTGTGTCTCTCTGCATTGTGTTTGTTTCAGCAGAGACTCCACTCTGGTGTGAAATGAGAATGGTGTGGTGTTTGTGTGTGTCACCACTGGAGACAAGATGACCGGCAGCACATGGCGACCTCACTGACCGGTGACAGTGTGACGTGACCACCGGGCTGTTTAGGCTTTCCAAAACTATAACCTTACCTGTCTTACCAATGAAGCTATATTTGTATAAGGCCCTTTGAATGTACAGTAAGGACTTAAATGCAAACATGAACTTCCAACTCTCTGAGTGGCCCTGGGGAGCCTCCATCCCATAATGGGGCTGTAGGGTAGAGGGTACAAAAAATGGGGGGCGCATGAGAGGAATCATTACAGAAGCTTTTCTAACTTAACTTAAGCAGAATATCATTGGAAAGTGTTGAGAAGAAGGCTCATCAGAAAAGAAACGTTGATTATAGCCTACTATTTCACCATTCAACCGCTAGATGGCGTGAACACTACGGCCCAGTCAGATCCGACGGCTTTGGGCTCTTTATCAGTTTCTTTTTAGTAGGCCACTTGTACGTATATAATAGCCTCAAATCAATACCAAAAGACAACACGTTTGTGTGTTCTTTGACGACCTGGAATAAGAAACACATTTATTTTGACAAACCAGTGAGATGTTTGAAAAGTTCAGAGGTCGTTTCCATAGAAACACACGAGCGTCGTCCAGTCTGGGCTGAAGAAGTTGTCATGCTAACGCTAAGTGAGTTTGTCAACTCAGTTTATCTTTGTAGGTGTGGAAAGCTTGTCTGAATAATAGCGTGAAACATGTCAGCTGCAGTAAATCCACTGTCTAACCCGAAAGGAGGGAAGAAGTTATGTGAATTATGTCACAAGCCCGCGTATCTTCAATGCACAAAGTGCCATGTGACTTACTATTGGTGAGTTTGTTAGCTTACAATGATAGTAAGATAATTAAGGCAAAGCTATGTAACGTTTAGCCTAAACTCTTTGGTTGAGGTGTAAAAACTGTGTATCATCTTATCGAGGCTCTAGGCTCTTGTTTGAATTCTAGGAATGCCTAGCCCTAGCTTCTAGATGTAAATAACGTTACCGTGTTCATCAATGTGTACAGTGGCCACTGGCCACCATAATGTTTTCAGCTTTTTGTTGTTTTAGTAACGTTAGTTTTTAAAAGACAGCACTCTTAATTCTCCGAGTTATTTTTGGGTCCGTATAAGGGCCATCACAATTTCTCTTCTACCCCTGTACTTTGGCCACCTGCCCTTGGAACATCTGCCCAACAAACAGTATGCTAATTGTTTCTGGTAGAATAAAACATCAAACTTTTTTTTTTAATTTTTTTTTTTACTGGACTTTCCTAGTTTAACGCCTCTTCCTGGTAGTTAGCTAGACACAAGAGGGCAGTAGCGCTCCATCTTCAGTAAGCATCACATGATGCATGATAAAGCGCGTCTTGAATGCGGAGGGGAGAGGTTGTGGAGGTTGAACGGGTTCAGACAGCTGGAAACCAATTTATGCTCAGATGGAAGACTCAGTCGCACAAAAATAGACTGCCAGGCAAGTTTTCATTCCCCTGGAAAAAGGGATGAATGTGTAACTGCTAGTTACTCGATGAACGACTGCGCCACTTGCAAAATACAGTTTGTATTCGTGTACCTTGGAAAAGACCAACTTGACAATGCTGTTCTTTAAAGATTTATTTTATGAGGCCACATCATCAGCGTCTTGCAAAAGGCCTAATTGCTGTGTACAATGTGTGCAGTGTCAGTAGTTGCTTTGTGAAAACCTGTGTTCAGTGTCTTGTGTCGTTGCGGCAGTGGCCAGAGCCTCTCAGTAATGGTGCCTCTGTGAGGGCAGGCGAACAGTGAGCTGACTATGGCCTCTGTGCATTCTTCACTCCTCTCGCTGTCTCCATACGCCTCTGTGCACGGCCCCGTGTGTGTGTGTGTGTGCACGGCCCCGAGGGCCCACTGCTTAGCAGCTGAACCACCAGCCACTGCTCTCCTGAGGGAGCTGCTCTCTGTGTGTATGTGTGTGTGTGTGTGTGTGTGTGTGTGTGAGAGAGAGAGAGAGAAATAGGAAGAGTGAGAAAGAGAGACAGAGAACGAGTGAGAGAGAGGGAGGAAGAGAGGGAGCAAGAAATTGAGAGAAAAATATAAGAGAATGAGAGAGAGAGAGAGAGAAAGGAATGGTCATCCTGCCAAGTCTGCTGTGCCTCTCTGTGGTCTCCAGCTGTTAACCCAGGCTGAGTCGCGTGCGGGGGGGAGGGGGGTGGTGGCATGTGGATTCAGGGCATGGCTAGGGCACAGTCGGGCTGTCGTGCCACGCCCTCCCGGCGGTCCTTGTGTGATGTGGTTCCAGGCTGTGCATTCCAGCCACACACAGTGAAAAAACCCAGCCTGAACATGAAAGGCACTCTGAACCCAGACACACAATTAAAGGCCTTTACTACAGGTATGCGCTCTCACTGCACATATGGTGAACTCCAGCCTGCTGCTCAGCTCTGCGCACACTGCCTTAATACAGTGAAGCCATCAGCAGCACTCACTGGGAATCACACTCACTGGGAATCGCACTCACTGGGAATCGCGCTCACTGGGAATCGCGCTCACTGGGAATCTCACTCACTGGGAATCGCACTCACTGGGAATCACGCTCACTGGGAATCTGGTGGCTGGCTAGCTGGGTGGGTCAGAGGCTTCTTGGATCCGTCGTGGTCCTGTCACCCTGGCTGTGCCACTGCCATGTCTCCCTGTAGTCCAGGCCACTGTTATACAGGTTCTGGGGCATCTCTTCAACACTGGGTTGGGTTATATAATACTACTGCATTACAAAGCAGATTTATTTATGTTGCACCTTTTACACACCACTGTCAGTCAAAGTGCTTTGTGAATGAAAAACAACTAAAATAATTCAGATTTTAACTAACAGGAGAGTAGAAATGACCATCATGACAGTAGAAAGAGAAATACAAATGAAATTAGGCATTTTTATAGCAGATAGAATAGAGGTATAACTAAGCCCACTAGTTAACTGATTTATGGTGATAGAGTGTTCACACCATAGACTGTATAAAATCTTCTGACTGCGAGTTTAATGTCTCCATGGATACCATGAGAAACATCACGAGCCCTTAGTGTCCCCAGAGCTCAAAGGGATATTCACAGTGCACTGATTGATTGATCTGAGACTTGCCCAATGGTGTGCTGTGCTCTCCACAGTGACACCGCCCATCAAGAAGCTGATTGGCTGAGCATCCATAATAGGGTGTGTCAGATGCTGAGGCCTGTCCGTACACCCGCCCCCTTTCACACACTCCAGGCCGACAGAGACCATCACCGTGCAGAGATGCGCAAGGCTCAGGTACACACACCTCACACACGCACACACACACACTACACATCCCTCACACACACACACACTACACATCCCTCACACACACACACACACACACAACCCTCACACACATACACACACACACACATGCACACACACATATAAAGCACACCATCACCCTGCAGAGATACGCAAGGCTCAGGTACACACACACACCCTAAACACACACATAAAGCACACCACCACCATGCAGAGATACAGTACACGAGGCTCAGGTACACACACCTCACACACACACACACACACACACCTCATACACACATAGCGTTCACCATCACTGCACAGAGATATGCAAGGCTCAGGTACACACCTCACAGACACACACACACCTCATACACACACACCTCATACACACATAGCGTTCACCATCACTGCACAGAGATATGCAAGGCTCAGGTACACACACCCCTCACACACACATAAAGCACACCACCACCACCATTCAGAGATACACATGATTCAAGTATACACACCTCACAATCACACACTGGTCCAGAGTGGCCAAATTGCACTCTATGTACAGGTGCTCCATACCTTAACTCCGAGTCAGTGGTTTTGTGACTAATTAACCCAAGTGATAAAGCCTCTAATAGAGACGCCCTATGATTTTACTCTGCTATAACTCTTCTCTTAGGATCCCGTGGCTTAAATCCCACAGGTTTGTCACTATACCCTGAGCCATAGAAAGAGAGAGTGGCGACACTGTTTGATGTCACCGCCACACGATCAATAGTTCCAAAAAACCTGTGCTTAATGGCTGTATCGCAGGAGGTGGGATGTATTTCTGGATGCTGGAGGGCTTAATCTAGTAACTCATTGGCTAATGACCAAGTGATTGGCAGTTTTCAGTTCCAGAACCCTCTCCATAACCCAGAAACTGGCATGGAAAAGCACTGCCATCTTTCTCCAGGGTCTCTTATGGGAGTGTGGCCACTCTGTTTCCTGTGCCACTCTGACTGTACTCCACACTTGGAATGCTCTCCTGTTGTAGTCTGTGTTAAGTCAGCAATGTTTACTGACTGTATCAGGGCCACTATCGCAGGCATCACACAGTCTTGTCTCTGACGGAGAACACACTGCCTCTGTACTGTGTGTGCACAGTGGTTTTTCACCGACCCCGTGTTTCTGGGAATTATTGTTATCTAAATGCACTTTAGATAACAATATAGAGTCGGAGGATGTTCCCAGGAAAACTTGTTCTGGGATTCTGCAAGTACAGGGAGAGAATGCGTGCTCTGTCCTGCACATATCTCTAACATAAAATAATGTGTCTAGGCTAATCTATATTAAGCAATTACTGCATGCCTATGGAAACAATAAGTCAATGTATTAGAGATATCAATAGTAACGCAGGAATGGACGTTACATTTATTCAGTAACTGTAACGAATTACTGAAATTTGAATTGTACTTTGTAACACTTTACCCCCAACACTGACAATAACGTAGACAGCAAATTAAGATATTTTTTTTATTTTTTGGAGCGGCACTGGTACCACTGTGTAGCCAAGCCTTATGCCATAGGCTACCCAAGTAGTCTAAATCGAGGTAATGTTTAAAGGGGAACTTGGCAACTATTTCAACGTAATAAACCTGTTTAGAAATCATTTGGATGGTTAAATGACCTGTTCCGGTGAAAATGGTGCCTTTCACCGCTGCCCCTACCATCCCCAGGCAGAAAACCAACCTTGCAACATTGAGACTACCGTCCCGGAAAGAGAAGTGAGAAACAAGAAACTCGTTTTAAATTGTGTTTCTTACCTTGTAAGATCCACATTGTTCTGCCGAACTTATGCTTAAAACTTATTGACCATTTCGCTAGCTTGTAAACAAATCCATGTGCTTTATCGTTACCTTTTTCCACAGTTTAAAATAGCATAATGCACAATTTCTCAAGCAGAGGGGGAAATATAGCTAATCCTGCCAAGTTTCCCTTTAATTATGCATGATTTATTTTGTTATTGAATTCGTAGGCTGGGATTCCTCCTGGCAACAATTATGTTTAAAGGTAGCCTCCTGCTTTTTTCAGAAGGGGCGGCAGGCAGGCTACAGGCAGAGCGATGTACAGTGGCAGAGCGACGCACAGTGGCTGAAAGTGGTACTAAAGCTTCACGCAGCTTCACGCCTCGTAATGCGCGACTTAAGTGGCCATTTCAAAGTAATCCCCACTGTACACACGCACACACACACTCTCTCTCTCTCTGTGATGTGATTGCGACGAGTGGACACCACACACACACACACACACACACACCCACACACACAGGATGTTTTGTGTTTGGTTAGGCAAACGGGTGATGATCAGTCAAATGTTGTGGCAGGGAAGCAGGCTGCTGCATTATCATGTGACATGCCGTCCAGCCTCGCCATCTCACCACTTCACTGCCTTCAGCTGCATCAGAAAAACCCAGTGGCCACAATAATATGTGCCATTCATCTTGTATCTCCAGAAGTGTTACAATATTTCAAAGAAATATAAGTAGCACAGGCTACATTGTTACGTACGCAGTGTGTTTGTGTGTGTGTGTTTGTAGGATGCGAGTGGTTGACTGTTAAAATGTGTGTGTGTGTGTGTGTGTGTGTGTGTGTGTGTGTGTGTGTGTGTGTGCGCGTGTAGGAACAGCTGATCTCTATGAGATGGAGGAGGTGCAATGTTGGCTGTTTATGAAGATTGTGTGTGTGTCTGTGTCTGAGTGTGTGTGCCTGTGAGTGTGTGTAGGTACAGCAGATCTCCACGAGGAGGGGGAGACGCTCTGTTGGCTGTTTGTTAAGATGTGTGTGTGTGTGTGTGTGTGTAGGAAAAGCTGATCTCCATGTCTGAGGAGGAGGCACGCCGTTGGCTGTTTGAGGGGCGTTGTCAAGAGGCTCTTCCTGCTGCCCGCTTCTGCCTCCGTATCGCCATGGAAACACACGGACCCAACGCTGTGCAGCTGGTACCCGCCTACCTGCTGCTCGCTGAGGCCAATGTGGGTCAGTCTGTGTGTGTGTCTGTTTGTGTGTGTGTCTGTTTGTGTGTGTGTGTGTGTGTGTGTGTGTGTGTGTGTGTGTGTGTGTGTGTGTGTGTGTGTGTGTGTGTGTGTGTGTGTGTGTGTGTGTGTGTGGGGGGGGGGTGTGTGGGGGTGGTGGTAGCATAGTGGTTAAGGACCTGGGCTAGCTGGGCAGTGGCAGAAAAGTTGTGGGTTCAATTCCCGGCTTCCACCGCTGTGCCCTTGAGCAAGGAACCTAACCCTGAATTGCTCCGGGGACAATGGCCCTTGTAATGTAGTTGACATATGTAAGTTGCTTGAGATATAAGCGTCAGCTAAATACATGTAAATGTGTGTGTTTGTCTGTGGGTGTGTGTTTCTGTGTGTGTGTGTGTGTGTGTGTGTGTGTCTGTGTTGACTGATACTTAAAAGACACTTTTATCCAAAGCATCACAGACTCACAACAGCAGGAATCGAACCCGGGTTGACCCCTATTTTTTACAGTCTATGGTTGACCCATTGTCAGTTGATGATGTTACCGTTACGTTACCGGTAAAATCCCATCCCTGGTTCTACCTACCCAGCCCTAAGAGTCATGACTGTGAGATAGTTCAGGCTGTGTGTGTGTGTGTGTGTGTGTGTGTGTGTGTGTGTGTGTGTGTGTGTGTGTGTAACATCAGGGTTACCTCACACACACACAATGATGCTAAGTCATCCTTCTGCTCTCCCACGCTCCCTCTCTGTCTTTCTCCTACTCTGTTTTTCTCTCTGTCCCACGCTCGCTCTCCCACATCTCTCTCTCTCTCCCTCTTTCCCTCCCTCCCTCTGTTTCTCTCTCCTCTCTCTCTCTCTCCCTTTCTCCCTCCCTCCCTCCCCCTCTCTCTCTTTCTCCTCTCCCATTCTCTCCTCTCTCTCCCCTCTCTCTCTCTCCCCCTCCCTCCCTCCCTCTCTCTCTCTCTCTCTCCCTCTCTCTCTCTGTCATCCCGCAGTGCCGCTTCGTCTCCTGCTGTGGTGCCGCAGTCCATGCATCAGACAGCCGTGTGTGTGTGTGTGTGTGTGTGTGCTCGTGCTTGTGTGCTCTCACTGGTGGAGAGGAGAGGGGGCAGAGTCGCTCACATGCACACACACACTCACACATTTTCTCTCTCTGTCTCTCTCACTCACACAGACAGACACACACACACACACACACACACACACACACACACACACACACACACACACACACACACACACACACACACACACACACGCTGGACTGCAGCACTGACACAATGATGCATGGAGAGCAAATAAATTCTACTGGCCCTGCAGATGAATACTGCAGGCTACTAGCAGACGAGTGTTAGAGGGCTTGCAGATGACCACTGCAGGCCTTGGAGACGAGTGTTAGAGGGTGTGCAGATGACCACTGCAGGCCTAGGAGATGAGTGTTAGAGGGCTTGCAGATGACCACTGCAGGCCCTGCAGGCCGCTGCTAGTACTGTATGTTGCTGTCAGAGTTGGAAGTGGAGGGCCTTAACTCTGTTTCCAGCACCCATTTGCTTCGAGTGTGCTGTTGGTTTGAGTGTGCTGTAGGTTTGAGTGTGCTGTAGGTTTGAGTGTGCTGTTTGAGTGTGCTGTTGGTTTGAGTGTGCTGTTGGTTTGAGTGTGCTGTTGGTTTGAGTGTGCTGTTTGAGTGTGCTATTGGTTTGAGTGTGCTGTTTGAGTATGCTGTAGGTTTGAGTGTGCTGTTGGTTTGAGGGTGCTGTTTGAGTGTGCTGTTGGTTTTAGTGTGCTGTTGTTTTGAGTATGCTGTTGGTTTGAGTGTGCTGTTTGAGTGTGCTGTTGGTTTGAGTGTGCTGTTGGCTTGAGTGTGCTGTTTGAGTATACTGTAGGTTTGAGTGTGCTGTAGGTTTGAGTGTGCTGTTGGTTTGAGGGTGCTGTTTGAGTGTGCTGTTGGTTTGAGTGTGCTGTTGGTTTGAGTATGCTGTTGGTTTGAGTATGCTGTTGGTTTGAGTGTGCTGTTTGAGTGTGCTGTTGGTTTGAGTGTGCTGTAGGTTTGAGTGTGCTGTTGGTTTGAGTGTGCTGTTTGAGTATGCTGTTGGTTTGGGTGTGCTGTTGGTTTGAGTGTGCTGTTTGAGTGTGCTGTTGGTTTGAGTGTGCTGTTGGTTTGAGTGTGCTGTAGGTTTGAGTGTGCTGTTGGTTTGAGTGTGCTGTTTGAGTGTGCTGTTGGTTTGAGTGTGCTGTTGGTTTGAGTGTGCTGTAGGTTTGAGTGTGCTGTTGGTTTGAATGTGCTGTTTGAGTGTGCTGTTGGTTTGAGTGTGCTGTTGCCTTGAGTGTGCTGTTACCTTGAGTGTGCTGTTGGTTTGGTTACACATTTACCAGCCATTATAATGACTTATGTGGAGGAATTTGTGAATTCTTTCTAAAACGCTGAAACGCAGTATAGGAGTTCATACCGTAGATATAGCGACATCACCTCTAGTATAGGAGTTCATACCATAGATATAGCGACATCACCTCCAGTATAGGAGTTTATTCACCATATTCACACGGCGGCCATCTTTCTATGACGTCATGCTCAGGGTGGGAATCCTCTGGGGAAGTCCAAACAAATAGCTCAAAAACTGTCAGCTGTCTGGTGTTTGTGATTAGCCCAATTATGGCAAGATGGTCCAAAAACGTAACCTATCTACCAGCCTTGACATGCCAAGAAATGGAAACATGGACAGATGAACAGGTCAGCACCCCTAAATGAATTAAGAAAAAAAGGATACACAGCAACTGGATTGAACGTTATATCCACGATGTTAAAGGTAAGAGGATATGGCTAACTGCTAACTTAATACCACTTTATTTATTAACTGGGTTGCACCGATAAACCTGTATTAAGGCACGGCCTTGTCTGTCATTTCTCCTCAGAACAACTCAGGCTTGTATTTAAACCAGCCTGATTTTAGTTGCCAATGAGACCGTTTCACGTGGATATACTATTGAATTTTGAGCTCTAGGTAACGTAAGTGTTATCATTAGCCTTAAACTGCCGACAGAGATGTAAACTTCTTGTGTCACAGTGGAATACTCCGTTAGCCAGTCAGGCTGTCTTACTAACCAAACTAGGTTATAGTTTATGTTTTTTTTGTGCAACCCACGTCGTAGCTTAATTTATCTCCCTATTTATTCTTTCATTTTATTGGCTTATTTTCGCGGAGATTTAACAAAGGCGAAGTTGTCTACTAATGCAAGTTATGTTCTGCTTTCAGTTAGGGTTGAGGAGGGTGGGACTAATGCCAATATCGTCAGGGTCAGGGCGAAGGCATCCCAGTATGTTTAAAAATGAGCCAGCTTACAGGGTACAGGCTAATGATGTCAAATTAGCACACTATATATTTTTTCCCTAGACGAACTTAACACTTTGTGTGGTCTGAGCAACAGGCTTTGCATAAAGACTTAGCCATAAAATATATATATATATATATTTTTTTTTTTTTTTTCAGGTTGAATTGATCAGCGGATTCAACAAACCAGCTGTGCCAGTGAAGCAGGTCTCGGGCACTGCTCACACCTTGTTGGCCTCCTGTATACTCTTGCTCATTACTCTAAATTAGGATACAAATCAGTCCCCCTAACCAAATGTAAAACCTCCTTAACCCAAACTTGGCACATCCCTTCTTGAGAATTTGGCCTAGGGCCCAAACCTGTCACTCTTAAAAAAATTAACAAGGTCAAATCCAACAAGACCTACAGTTGTCACAGTTGAGTAAAAAAAGATTATGGCCATGGCCTACTTGAAATCAAATGCCCAAACCAAGAGAGTCAAACTGCTCATACCTGAGAACAGTGGATAGAACCTTTTCCTTCAAGCATGGCCATGAATATCACTCACAAGTCATGAGACAGATGGCTCTTACAGGAGCAAAATGGTTTATTTTTTTGTAATGTGCCAGGAGGATTACTATCTGGAGAGAGTGCACTTTGATGCTGTCTTATTAAGTGCCCCATTGTTATGTACATAAACTATCATTAAAAATGTATTTCTTCATCTGTAGCTACTGTATTCACCTTATTGATGTCCATGTTGTAAGCTAATGTAGCATCAACATTTTTAAAGCCAAAGTTTAAATGCATTACAAGTAAAATAACTACATTGTGTTGCTTTAGAATCTATTCAGTTTATTTAATTTCCAGTTAAGAATGTGAAATGTCATGACTGACATAACTCCATGCCTAAAAGATGCAAAAAACATGCCCTCTGCCGTTGGCTGAAGGGACAAGAACAATGATCTGTGTCTCATAGTCCTATAAAAAATAATATAATAAGTATAGAATAGAAGAAAACAGAAAAGACGCCTTTTATTTTTACTGTACAATACAGAGATCAGCACAATGTTAATGCACAAGGAAAATAAATTGCTGTATGAGTCTTTTGTGTACAAAGTATTGCTAATACTGTAGAAAGTACTATAGTAACAACACTGTAGAAAAAGACTTCATGTTTCATAATTATTCACCCGAAATCCAGTGTAGAATGTCAAGAACTATGAATCATTTTTGCTTCAAGTTGAAACAGGATGCCTTGAGGATGGTATTCTCCTGCGTAAGGTGGGCGATCTCCTTCCGTGCTGCTTCTAGCTGCTCTTCCAGTGACCGAGAGTTCAGCATAGTCATGGTCAGAGTGGGGTGCTGGCTTAACAACTTGGTCTGCACTATAGGAGACAATGACAAATCAAAAAACATTAAGTTCCAACTGCATGTGTATCACTTAAGTTGTATAGTATACCATGTAACCTACTACAGTGAATGTTTCATTAATGGAGATTACATGTTATACCCTGCTGCTACACATAGCCTATGTCTTATGCAGCAGCTGTGTGATATTTTGCAAGATGGATATAGGCAATATACTTTATACGTGTCTTACCCAGTGTCAACTCCAGCCAGGTCTACACTTGCATCTTCTGTCTCTCCAGCAGGTTCATTGCTGTGTATGTAATAATAAAACATTAGTTCTTGCAAAACTGAATGAATCAACTCTTTGTAACAGACCTAGGCTAAACATGACATTAGGAGACGTGTGAAACAATTTTCACTAACTGACCTCTCTCCCTCTAATTCGCATTGGTCTTTTATGAGTCGTTTTTGTCCAAGCGAACAGGACACTTCCTGGCAGGAGGCACGTTTTTCCAGCCTCATCATGGTGCACAAAACACTGCTCAGTGAAATGTTTGGCACAAACTTGTGTTGGACGTAACGTTAATCTCCACGAACAACAAACAGCCTGCCCGTTAGCTGCAGTTAGCCTACGTACACAGTGACCAGGGCTTTCCCTGAAGTCAGCAAAAGACAAGCTTACTGCTTGAGACGTGGCATTTCTATCAAGGCATCATCGTAACGTTACCATACATAAATAAAACGACATCATGTTTGCGTTTGATCTAACAAGTAGCATGATAACGTTACACAATGGCTATCTTTATAACTAACATTAGCCTGAGGTTAAGCTAACCGGTTGGCTAGCTAGATAATTATGCACTTACCTGGAAAAATGTACCGATGTCTCTTCTAATTTTTGAAATCCACTCTCTCTTCAATCTGGTGTCTGTCAGGAACCGGTGGAACGAACGTGTTTTGTCTTTTTCCCGTCTTTTGTAGTAGGAATTACACCCAGGCACACAGCAGACATATTCGTGACTGATACAATCCACAACATCCATACACAACTGTACAGAACTCGAACTTCCCACCCTGAGCATGACGTCAAAACAAGATGGCCGCCGTGTGAATATGGTGAATACCCATAGACAGTAAAAGAAATGGACGAACATACTCCGTCGTTTTCAATGGGAGGGCACTGAGTCAAATAGAACTATTTTTCAGTTGGTCCCCCCAGTACTGCGCAGACTCACACTTAACTTCGTGACGTTAGCCATCGAACTGAATCTTGTAACTCATATGATAGATACACAGAAATTCTTCTCACACTTCCTTCGCCTTCAAAGTCATCAAAGTTAAACATTTATTTATGTATTATTATTAATATCATCCTCACCAAGTCGTGTTAATGTTGAAGCTACCATACATGATCATCTTCAAAAACAGTCAACAAAACAAAAAAGTTATAGCCTTGAAGCTAATCTTCTTTCCACTTTTCCGACCTACGGTCAATCCATCGAAAACCTCTGTAATGATTAGTGCCGTTTTAAAAAAAAATTAGGTTTACTTTTTTTATTATTATTAGGTTGCCTCTGTGTAATGCTTTACCTTAACATACGGTCGTGTATAGGTTTTGCTTATGAGTTACCGTCATAGACAGTAAGGTGGACTGAGCTTCTTATCCAAACAATACGGTTATCTCCCTACGGCGCGAAAGAGAGATTACGTCAAAGCTAGCTTCCCTCCAACCGAACAAGCTAACCATTCTTCTTACGGTTAACCAACGTTATGGACGAGGTAGTGGAGTCTGTTTTGCCTTTGTAGTGTTTATGTGGATTACACAGAAGCTACAATATCGGCACAGGATATATGTTATATGAAGTTATGGTATTTCAAAAAAATCCTAGAATGAATGGACTTCTATGGGAGTTAGCAGAGAGGTGGTCCCTCCAGCCTACGTCGATTCTTCTACTTCCGGGAATTCGCCTGCCCCCTTGTGAATACCAGAGCCATATAAAGGTAGAGTCAGAGAGGGTTAAAGCTGAGCGAGAGGCGCAAACGTTCGACAATTTCCGCGTTCGATTATTGCAAGGGGGAGGGGGGGGAAATCCCCCTTTATGCAGACCAGAGTAAAGCCTCGCTGCACTAATGTCAATGGAGACTTGTGGAATTTTACCAATAAATTGGTCATTATGTCTTTCTGGATTTGTTGAGGGTTTTTTGGAACATTTTGTCATAATCTGTAAGTGTTTGGGATCATTTCAAGCCCAAAAGTGTAATTTTTTAGTGTTCGGATTTGTAATAAAATAACTTAATATCAGACCATGCTGCTGCCAGTTACTGTCCAGTTGTTAGCATGCTAGCTAGCCTCTTAGCTAAGGTAACATTTTAAACGGAGAAGTGTAATTTCTTTGAAATGACAACTAGCTGAATAACATTACTGACATTAGTTAAAGTGGATAGTTTATACTCAAGTGAATTTGCAACAGTATATTAAGTTTAAGCGAAGTCCTTCAACTACTAGTCACTTGTTGGCGCATAGCTGTATTGCCATAGCTACTCCCATCCACTTGTATAGCATTTTAAGCTAGCGTTAGCTAGCTAGCTAGCTCGGTACACATGACTAATTAAATTATTTATATCATGTCCTAAAGAATGATTCATTGGTATCATACATGATTATAGACAATGATATTGTGAACACAATTATGTTTATCTGTTCTTATTGCTTATTAAGAGAGAAAGTTTATTTAGTGAAGTAAGGTGACACTCCCACTTATGCAGACCGGAACTGTCCCATTTTGCTCCCATAGTAACGAATTACGTTGCTCTATCTTGCTAGTAATCAAGGATCTTTGGTAGAGTTGCGACAACTCCATTGACGCCAATGTTCCATTTTTGTTGTTTTTTTCCAACAATGGCAGCTAATGGAAGCCTCAAATAGTTCCCGGAAGTTAACAATTAATAATAGCAACAGTGCAGTTACAGCAGTATAGACTGTTTGTAGCCAACATTTCAGACTCAGATTTACATTCCTTTGCCTCATCCGAATAATAATAATAATAACAGTAATAGTAGTAAAGTAATAGTAGGCTATCACAAGAGCCTAATTATAATAATAAACGATGTATCGACTATGACTTTTCTGCTGCTCAGTCATATCAGTTCAACATCAAATAGGCCTAAATTAAAAGAGGCTAAAAGCCCAATAAATGTGCCACACGTAATAGCCGAATATAAGATACTTGCCTATCCCATTTCAATTAGGCAGCACACCACCACGAACAAGCTGTCATTACGTTTTTGCGTTTAGTAGGCAACTTGACGTGACGTTTCTTGGGCATTTAGCTTCACCATCACGTCAAGTTGTAACGCTCATCTAGGCTATGGATTTAAGTGGCTTAAAGGCAGCAGAAGTGGGATATAGTGCAACTGCTTCCCCAAAACAATTCCTCCATAACTGTGTATTTAATCGTTTGATATGTGGATAACTTTCAGTGGACTAAACAAAAGGTAAAGATTTTGTTATCACAAGGCTAGCTGGTTCGTTATATGGCGAAGCATATAGCCAACTTTGTTTGCAGCAGTGAAGCTGAGTTTGTTGTTAACATTGTTGGTAACTGTCAGGGAATTTAACCCCAACATACAAGAACCACAACACGTAGTATGGCTTTGCCCACAAACTCTGGTACCAAGAGCCTGCTAATGTAAGGAAGAATTCCTCACACCATCAGTCTCTGACTCTGCAGCCCAAAAGCTGTGTCTTTTATTGTACAGATGCACACAGAAAATAGAAAGCAAGGCATAGCGACTTCATTGTGACATACTCTTACCTCACCCACCCACACACACAGACAGGGCATACCTGTCAACACTCCCGTTTTTCCCGTGTTTCTCCCGTATTTCAAGGTCATCTCCCAGCACCCTCCCGTTTTGTTATTTCTCCCGGAAAACTCCAGTAATTTGCATGGCCATCAAACTTCATTTTAAAATCATTGATGCATTCAGGTTGCCAGATTGTGTATGAAATACACCCTACACCATACAGTCTATGCCCTACACATACACGATCACTTAGTTTCAATTTCAACCGTTTTGTCATAGGCTAAAACCTGGCAACCCAAATAAGGAAGTGGGTGCAGCCTGAGTCTCGTCGTAAGGAAGCCTGCTAGATGAATGGCCTCCAGAACTAGCTGTTGAATTTAATTGATTAACACATCACATAAACTGTTATTGAGTGTTGTTGATACACTGAACTTGTTCCCTCGGAACCAAATCTGACAGCAAGCAGCTTTGGAGTTTTGGAAGTAGGCTGCAGGCAGGCAGCTGGTGGATACATAAGTGGCATGCGTAAGGTAATGGTAAAGTAAAAGCAACGACCGAAATTCAGTGTTGAAACACGTGTATGAAACGTATTAAATATGCAAACACAGCTCCGGTATAAACACTGACCCCCCCGAAAAAAAATCTCCCGTTTTTGGAAAGCTAGACATGAGATGGGTGCAGTTCCTGTCTGTCTGCACACTTAACTTGTACTCTCTGTTCTTAGAACTCAGCACAACAACATTTAACTTGAACTCTCTGTTCTTAGAACTCAGCACAACAATATTTCTGCTTACACAAATGGTTATACAATAATAATAATTTCCTTACAGTAACGTAAACGTTTCTTCAGTTAGCAGCAGTAGCCTAGGCCTACTGTTTTTTTTTTTTTTATGTTGCATTCATTTTCATTGGCAAAAGCTAGCCTAATATGCATGAGAACCTATAGATTTGAGGGAGCTGCAGCTTAGCATCAGCACAGTCATATTAACACAGCAGGCACTAGCCCAGTGAAGGATCGTGTAAGCCCATCCACAGAAACCAGTTTCAAACCAAGCTTGCGCTGATATGATGCATGATCACTGATCAAATTGCTATTTTCTGACAGGATGAGCACAAACAAGTTCTCTGAATCTCAATTCTTTAGCCTAGCATCTTAATGCTGTATTCACAGCACGGTGAATGACAAACGGTGACAAAATGCTGTTGTTTATGAGTTCATAGCTGGTTATTTATCAAGGATTATATCACGTTTTATATGTTATTATGATCACTCGCATCGCATTACCATGGGGTTACTGTGTAGGTAATGCTACGGTTAACTTAACATGCCCACCATTACACTGGAGAGATGTTTTGAACTTTTAAACTTTTTTTTTTTATTCTCCCGAGACGCTAGCTAGTTAAGGTAGTTCGCTCATTATCTCAGATCAGTGAAGAACTACCAGAGAAAACGGGGAGAAAACTCAAACAAGTTAATGTTAGACTTAGACTAGCTGTGTTACAGTTTCTCGTTGAAAAATTAAAATCTCCATGCGCTTTTGTAGGCTACACGCAGTCTCAAAAACACTGTTTACAGCTCTTGAGTCACGTAATAGGTCATTTTTTTATAACGATAATTTAGATAGGCCTATTCTACACTTATGGGGTGGGTGCTACTGCGTTTTCTAAAGAATCTCCCGTCTTGGCTTTGTACAGAAATTAACATACGTAAAAGCTTATTTAATGCATTCTAATCCATTGTCAATCACTTCCGGGAACTTTTTGAAGTTTACATGAACCACGTGACCTTAACGAATTTTGAACACCCATTGTCGCAACTCTACCTTTACAGTATATGGCTCTGGTGAATACCCATAAAAAAAAACAAAGGAGTTCATACCCAGTAAAGGTGTGAATTCTTGAACATTCTAACATAAGATTCCGTTGTGCAACAATTCAAGGTTCTAAAATTCTATGTTGAATTCAAGGAATCCAGATATTAAAGGTGCCATTTGTAGGATTGTTACCGAACGTTTTGTAGGCCAAAATCAAAACACTGGTGAACGTTCTCATTACTACCAGACGTGAGCCTCTTCTGGGTTGCCAGATGTAATGAAGACTTAGCTAATGTTAGTTGACCTGTAGCTGCTATAACGTTTCTCCAACCATGACCCAGCTATACATTACGGAAACAGTGAAAACAAAAAATACCTCTCTAACCAACGTAACATATTTAGCTGAAGTTAGCGATGCAGATGAAGTTTAGCCTAGGCTACCTGTTGTGGAGAAATATGGCCAGCTCTGCGTCAGACGTTTGACGAAGATGTCACCATCTCAGGAAGCTCCTCCAATGTCCACTTAACCCTTAGAACCCGATTGACGCAAAGTGCATCAAAAAACACACCCTTTCTTCTCTGTTACATTGCTCCGCGACTGTTCATCACAGCGAGATAAAACCTTTATTTTATGACAGAGCTTTATTTTATGACTTTCCAAAGAGACTACGCACTTGTCTGTATGATCAAGTATGAAAATTAAAAAAAATCATGAAATTAAATAAAATTGCATGTCTATACTTCTCGGCGTTCACCTGCGCACCCATTACTCTCGTTTGAATTACTCGCGAACCCGTGATCGCATAGATATGGCAAGCATATCAGATGAAAGAGGAGAAACAGGGCTATCCACTGGTACCATGGATATCGATCTTTCTGGCTTATAAAAACAGACGAAGTGACTGCAAAATATTAACGTCATGTACACAAACCAACGCTGCACACCCATTACTCTCGGAGTAATTACTCGCGGACCCGTGATCGGATATATATGCCACGTATGTTAGATGAAAGAGGAGACACAGATCTATCATTTGATACCAAATACACCCTTCTGGGTTATAAAACAGACGAAGTGACAGCAAAATAATAACTTCATATAGCTGGACTTACCCCACGATTTTGTCTGTTTCTGTGGCAAAGCATGTTTATAATCCAACGCTATTGTGTGTTTCTCTATGGCAAAACATGTTCATAATCCGGTTTTGAGATCCTAGCAAATTCCTGCATGGCATCCAATTCAAGGCTCACATTGCATCCCAATTTGTTCAACAAAGAAACACCTTTTTTGCCTTTACTTTGTTCATGGCAATGCAGTAAAAAGTTGAGAATCATCATGAGTGCATACACCATAGTCACACATGGTAACAGGCAAACTTGGGTCAAGTCAGGTCAGATCAGTTCGTGTCACAGATATGGAGCGCAGAATGGTCATTTTTCATCGCTAAATAAAAATTGGCATTTATTTCCGTAAATCACACACCACATATTTCTGTAAATTGCTCAGCCCCAGAGTATCCCTCCAACATGGCAATTATATTGCCCGTTTCAGGACAGTCTGCCCTACACACACATGAAATGCATGTAGAGCTATGAGCTTGCTGTGGTGAGATACAGGTCAAAATATATGAATTTCTATAATATGATTTTTATATTTTAATTCTTTAAAAATCAAAATAAAATGCTAATCAAAATAAATGCTACAATGCTACTACTAATACACGAAATGATGGCAGATCTGGATAGCCTAGACTCTGCTGAAAAAAACAATATATAATATGTGTGTGTGGCACTTACAATGACCAGAATAAATCCTTATGAATAAAGGTAGAAAAAATGCCCTAAAAACAGCTTAGGGTTCTAAGGGTTAATTTGTTTCTTGTTTTAATTTTGGAAATTTGCCTGCCTCTTGTAGGCGTTCATGACTACAACTGACAGCTGTTGACAGTTGGCCTTTGCTAATTTGGCAACCCAAATAGGAGGACGCGCTAGCCCATTATTAATACGCTATTCTAGAATTAATCGTTCAAAACATAAATGAAAATTCTCCCCGTAACTCATTTTTTTTCATGGGTTTTACGGGGTATATTTTCTGTGTTGAGCGGGTATATCATCTGTATTGTTGAGGGGGTATATTTTCTGTGTATTGTTGAGTGGGTATACTCTGGGTATGTTGAGTGGGTATATTCTGGGTATGTAGGGTGGGTATACTCTGGGTATGTTGAGGGGGTATACTCTGGGTATGTTGAGTGGGTATACTCTGGCTATGTTGAGTGGGTATACTCTGGCTATGTTGAGGGGGTATACTCTGGGTATGTTGAGGGGGTATACTCTGGCTATGTTGAGGGGGTATACTCTGGCTATGTTGAGGGGGTATACTCTGGGTATGTTGAGGGGGTATACTCTGGCTATGTTGAGGGGGTATACTCTGGGTATGTTGAGGGGGTATACTCTGGCTATGTTGAGGAGGTATACTCTGGCTATGTTGAGGGGGTATACTCTGGGTATGTTGAGGGGGTATACTCTGGGTATGTTGAGGGGGTATACTCTGGCTATGTTGAGGGGGTATACTCTGGCTATGTTGAGGGGGTATACTCTGGCTATGTTGAGGGGGTATACTCTGGGTATGTTGAGGGGGTATACTCTGGGTATGTTGAGGGGGTATACTCTGGCTATGTTGAGGGGGTATACTCTGGGTATGTTGAGGGGGTATACTCTGGGTATGTTGAGGGGGTATACTCTGGCTATGTTGAGGGGGTATACTTTATCTATTGTTGAGTGGTGAGGTGAGGATGGCTAGTTAGGGTCTGACCTGCAGCACAGAGAAGCATTGTGCCACTCTGATGCCCTTTCATAACTCTCATGCCACTAGAATACAGCACTCTCTTACTTCTGCCTCTGCGTATGATGTACAGTAAGGGCTTTGTGTGTGTGTGCGTGCGTGTGTGCATGTATGTGTGTGTGTGTGTGTGTGTGTGTAGGCCTGGGCAGTCTCTCGCTGGCTGAGGAGTATCTGTCCCAAGCGGAGTGGACGGTGCTGAAGAGCCCAGACTGCAGTGGAGCCCTGAGGCAGCAGCTCCACAGGAACATGGGCAGCCTCCACAACACCACAGGCAACCTGCACGCAGCACTGCAGCACTACGCCAACCACGTATGCACGTGTGTGTGTGGGTGTGTGTGTGTGTGTGTAACAAGTGTATTATACTAGTGAAGAGTATGGATTGGACAGCATAGTGATGTGTGTGTGTGTGTGTGTGTAACAGGTGTATTATGCTAGTGAAGAGTATGGATTGGACAGCATAGTGATGTGTGTGTGTGTGTGTGTGTGTAACAGGTGTATTATACTAGTGAAGAGTATGGTTTGGACAGCATAGTGATGTGTGTGTGTGTGTGTGTGTGTAACAGGTGTATTATGCTAGTGAAGAGTATGGTTTGGACAGCATTATCACCTGCGGAGGCTACTTCCTGATGGCCAGTGTGTTCCAGAAGCAGAATAAGATAGACATTGTCAAGTCTCTCCACAAGAAGGTACACACCTGTGTTGTCTATGCCGTTATGTCTATGTTATGTTAATAATTATAATAATAATAATAATAAGTTTTATTTGTACAGGACCTTTCATACACAGAATGCAGCTCAACAGGTTTTACATTTGGAACACAATAATAGAGAATAAACTAATAATAATAATAATAATAATAATAATAATAATAATAATAATAATAATACATGTTGTTGCGGTGGTATATATTTTTAAGCAATAAGCCCCGAGAGGCCGTAGGTTACGCTGATTCTACAACAGCTAAGGGGCATTGTTAGGCACAACGCGCTAGCGGAGCTGTTGTACAATCAGCGTAACCTACGGACTCAAGTGGCTTATTGCTTTTCTAAAACTGTTACTTTAAATACCTGGCAAAGTTTCATAAAGTAAAGGCACAGCAACTAGAAATATAACGAGTTATTCCTAGATAATCATTCTTCAGCCACAAAATATATTTCCTCTATCTGAATGGTTGCCAAGCAACGTCGAGATGCAGCTACTCAAGTTATGGTAGCGCAGTAATATAGAACGAACTTTGCTAACAAATGCTTACATAACGCTGCAAACTGCAAGCCCTTGCTGCGGGCCCCCACAAATACCAACAGTTTCCTACAAGTTCCTCAGTCATTCCTCTTCGTTGCTTTGTTACTCTGGCCGTTTATGATCCGATCAGCAAGATATATACCAAGCAATATCAGAAATAATTCAGAAATACAGCGGTCATGTCCTTAGTATGTTCTTAGTATTTGTTGTCATTATGTGAATTTATACACAGACGTTTAAGGAACACAACAACAAATTCTCTGAAAATCCCAATAAAAAAACACACCCACTCACACACACACACTCACACATACACACACACACACACACACACACACACACACACACACACACACACCCATCCACACACACACACACTCTCTCACACACACACACACACACACACACATACACACACACACACACACAAATACACTCTTTCAATATCTCCCGTCTTTCTCTCTCACACACACACACACACAGGCCCTGCTTCCCTTCACACACTCGTCAGCTCTTCCCAGAAGTGAGTGTGTGTTGTGTGGCCGAGTCTCCCTGTGTTTCCTCTGTCCAGAGCACAGCGTGTCCAGATAACAAATAACAAGAGCAGCGTAAGACACTCAGCACTAACAGCACGAGAGTGTGAACTCCCTAATGAACACAGCAGGGTGTCACCTCCGTCTGCCGGCCACTCATACTGCATGTGCCTGGGGTCTCTGCCGCCGTGCTGACGCTGTTCGTCACACTTCCCAGAGTACCCTGGGGCTTTGGGGAAATTAGCGCTGATGGACTTTGGTTGTTATGTTGTTCTGGTGTGTTCTGTTGTTCTTTGTCTATGGTGTAAAAAATTAGC